>NW_010255162.1:0-2712 GCF_000690775.1 Eurypyga helias | reverse complement strand
AACCATTCTGTGATTCTATGGTTTACCAATTGCCATGTTGAGAGTTAAAATCATTCCATGAGTCATGCGAGTGAGTAATTTTTGAAATATTGTATGGAAAACCATATCCAGTTAAAGGCCTGGGAATTTGAAGTGATCAAAGGCATATTAAAGGGGAGGGAATATTAGGAAAATATTTGCTGTCCCTTTCACGCATTTTGACACCCTTACACATATTTTAATCAATGAGCGAATTTGCCCTGGATTTTCTGGTACATGAATCTCAACCTGGAGATTTGGTCTACATTCTCATTTGGAAGGAAGAGGCTGTAAAAGTGGAAGGAATCAACTTCTGGATCCACTACATGAGAGTCAAACCCGCCTCTCCGCCAGAATCTGGAGACAAGTAGAAAGCCATTCCAGCAGGACTTTTAAAGACTGTACTTCTGTGTAATCGGGTAACAAAATGAAAGGAAAGGTTATGTATTCCTGTTTTTTTCCAGGTTGGAGCAACAAGTATGTTCTTTCAAAAATGACATCCATCTGAGAATGTGTGGGAAACTCCAGCCAGAAATATTATAAATACTACCACCTTTTGTTTGCTGGTGGAACCTCAGTAGTAAAGGATGTTTTCACCTCCTGCCTGTTGGGGATAACTACTACTTTGTTGCTTTTAAAAAATTATACTATTTGGAGATTTTTTGACAGTGTGTGTCTGATCAGTGTGTGTCTGTATGTACAGTTGGGGAAAATCAGCTAAAGTTCAGGAAATGGGTATCTAAGGGTGTTGAGATTTATGAACTAAGGTAAATAATAAGTTTCAAAAGGGGGGAAATGTTGTAGTTACTAGGATCAGGTATCCCTGGAGGCAGAGATGAAAACTCCCCCTACCTGCTGGTTAAGAACAAGTAGACTCATTAAACTGTCAGGCATAAATTGTATATAGTGATCTACGGTTTGTTACTTGAACATATGCTGGTCCCTAATAAAAATTTGTGTTGTGAACTAGCCTTAGGTGATTTTAATGTTAAAAATTATACCCCTCTATGAATATTGAGTATGCTAAGGAAGAAAACCTCCCCAAATGTTTAAAACATGAACATATATAATTGTGGGCAGTTGATAAAACTTATTGTTTTATCTCTTCTGCTGAAGAGTCCTTTTTATACATGATTTTGGGGTTTATTAAATTGGGCAATTCATTCTGATTTTCCATGGAAACTGCAACCATGCACTCTCTCAGAGGCTGCCAGGCAGAAGCCCATGCAGCTGTATTAGCTAGGGCATTTCCTTTGCTAATTTCTGTGGTATGTTTAGTATGGGCTGGGCAATGTATCACAGCAATTTCTTTGAATAGCTGAACTGATTCCAGCAAATTGTGTATTTCCTCTCTATTGGATACCCTTTGCCCTGATGATGTGAAAAATCCCGATTCTTTCCATAACATTTCTGTTGCATAGCACACCCCGAAGGCATACCAAGAATCTATGTAAATATCGTCTAATTTTCCTTTCCCTAGATGAGCTGCACACATCAAGGCTACCAGTTCTGCTCCTTCTGTGCTCAGCCTTGTTGGAAGGGGTTCAGCTTCCATCACTTGTCCTTGGCTGACCATGACATACCCAGTCTGTCATTGTCTGTATAATCATAGAATCACAGAATCATAGAATGGTTTGGGTTGGAAGGGACCTTAAAGATTATGTAGTTCCGACCCCCCTGCCATGGGCAGGGACACCTCCCACTAGACCAGGTTGCTCAAAGCTTTATAGAATGAGCCATTGTGCTGGTTTGACTTGGGATTAAGTTAATTTTCCTCACAGTAGCTAGTATGAGGCTATGTTTTGGTTGCGCTGAGGACAATACTGAAAACACTAATGTTTTAGTTGCTGCTAAGGAATGTTTATATCAAGTCAAGGATTTTTTTCAGTTTCTGATACTGCACCTGTGTTCCCAGCTTCTTCGCTGCAAGAAACTGGGAGGGGACACAGACAGGACAGATGACCCAAACTGATCAAAAATATATTTCATTCCATAAAATCTTATGCTCAGTATATAAGTTGTGGAGACTGGGCCGGGGGTCTCAGTTGCTCTTTTTCACTCATTGAAGCTCTCTGTCACTCAGGGTCTGGCTTTCTGGGTCTGGCTCTTGGGATATGGCTCTTGCTGCTCAGGGAATGGCAGGATGTTGAGTGGTGAGCAGTTGTATAATTTGTTTTATCCCTTTAGTGGAAGGGAAGAATACTGGAAGGAACAGGAAAGCACACCTGATTGACATGTGGCTCAGAAGGCTGGCACCAACGGTGGAATTTTGGGGGTTTTGATCATGGGGAGGTTTACATGGCACCAGACCTGCTGGTGACAACATGCAGCTCTCTCAAAGGTAAAAAGAATTCTCGCCTATGAATTGGCGGGGCTCATCAAGAGGGCTTTAAACAAGGTTTGAAGAGAGAAGGGGACAAAACCACTAGTGCCACCAACAGATGCCCAGAGCCTGGAGAAGAATCACTGCTCACACCAGGAGACCACCTGACAAACAAAACAAGAGAATTCTAGATGCTCGAGTCAGCAAGCCAACTTCATTGGGGGCCCATCTTAAATGCCTCTATGTGAATGCACGGAATGTGGGAAACACGCAAGAGAAGTTAGAGGCATGCACATGCATAAGGGGCTATGACTTCATAGGCATTGTGAAGACATGGTGGGATGGTTATGACCGGAGTGTCAGAATGGAAG
>NW_010255161.1:5768-6929 GCF_000690775.1 Eurypyga helias | reverse complement strand
CCAGCCTGTGATTCTATGATAACTGTAACGCAGCGTCAGGGCAGCAGAGCAAGAACCTAGTGTTGCACAACCTAGTGCATCAAAACTTTGTCCAATTTTTGCAACTACTTGAAAATTTGCCTGTGAAGTCAGAGACACTGAGGTTTTCAAAGACGTCATGTGGTCAGTTGACCTTGGCTAGCTGCCACGTGCCCACCAAGCTGTTCTATCGCTCCCCCTCCTCCTCAACAGGACAGGGGGAGAAAATAAGATTAAAAAGCTTGTGGGTCAAGAAACAGACAGTGAAGAGGGGGAAAAAAAAAAAAAAAAAAATCACTCAGCAGCTACCACCATGGGAAATTTAATTTCTTCAAGTTGAGTCTAATTTATTGCCAATTAGTATGCGAGTAAGATAATTAGAAATAAGAATAAATCTAGAAAAACCTTTCCCCCAGTCCTCACTTCTTCCCCAGTTCAACTACATTCCCAATGTCTCTACCTCCTTCCCCCATATGGTGCAAGGGGTCACAGTCAGTTCATTACATGTTGCCTCTGCCATTCCTTCCTCCACACCCCCTTCCCCTGCTCCAGGGTGGGGTCTCACCCACGGAGACAGCCCTTCATGACCTTCTCCAATACAGCATCCTACCATCCTACATCCTACTCATCCTACTCCGGCCGTGTGCGCTGGCAGCCCAGAAAGCCAACCGTATCCTGGGCTGTATCCAGAGAAGTGTGGCCAGCAGGGCGAGGGAGGGGATTCTGCCCCTCTGCTCTGCTCTGGTGAGACCCCACCTGGAGTGCTGCGTCCAGCTGTGGAGCCCTCAACATCAGAAGGATATAGACTGGTTGGAGCGAGTCCAGAGGAGGCCATGAAGATGATCAGAGGGCTGGAGCACCTCTCCTATGACGAAAGGCTGCGAGAACTGGGCTTGTTCAGCCTGGAGAAGAGAAGGCTCCAGGGAGACCTCATTGCAGCTTTCCAGTATCTGAAGGGGGCCTACAAGGGTACTGGGAGAGGACTTTTTACAAGAGCCTGTAGTGATAGGACAAGGGGTAATGGGTAAAAATTGAAATCAGGGACGTTCAGATTAGATGTCAGGAAGAAATTCTTCACAGAGAGGGTGGTGAGGCACTGGCACAGGTTGCCCAGAGAAGCTGTGGATGCCCCATCCCTGGAAG
>NW_010255161.1:5324-5724 GCF_000690775.1 Eurypyga helias | reverse complement strand
CCGGCCCATGGCAGGGGGGTTGGAACTGGATGATCTTTAAGGTCCCTTCCAACCCTAACGATTCTATGATTCTATGATTCATGGGTTGCAGCTATTCCAGTACTGCTCCAGCATGGGTCCTTTCTATGGGGTACAGTCCTTCTGGAATGGACTGCTTCATCACGGGCCCCCTTGTCCTGCCAGAAAACCTGCTCTGCCATGGACTCCTCTCCACAGGCAACAGTTCTTGCCAGGAGCCTGCTCCAGCGTGGGCTCTCCATGGATCACAGCTTCCTTCAGGGCACATCCACCTGCTCCGACCTGGGGTCCTCCACAGGCTGCAGGGGAACAACGTGCATCCTGTGGTCTTCAACGCAAGCTGCGGTGGAATTCCTGCTCCCAAGCCCGGAGCACCCCCTCC
>NW_010255161.1:0-5151 GCF_000690775.1 Eurypyga helias | reverse complement strand
CCGGCCCATGGCAGGGGGGTTGGAACTGGATGATCTTTAAGGTCCCTTCCAACCCTAACGATTCTATGATTCTATGATTCATGGGTTGCAGCTATTCCAGTACTGCTCCAGCATGGGTCCTTTCTATGGGGTACAGTCCTTCTGGAATGGACTGCTTCATCACGGGCCCCCTTGTCCTGCCAGAAAACCTGCTCTGCCATGGACTCCTCTCCACAGGCAACAGTTCTTGCCAGGAGCCTGCTCCAGCGTGGGCTCTCCATGGATCACAGCTTCCTTCAGGGCACATCCACCTGCTCCGACCTGGGGTCCTCCACAGGCTGCAGGGGAACAACGTGCATCCTGTGGTCTTCAACGCAAGCTGCGGTGGAATTCCTGCTCCCAAGCCTGGAGCACCTCTTCCCGCTCCTTCTCCACTGACCTTGGTGTCTCCAGGGCTGTTTCACCCAGTCTCACTCCTCTTTGCTGCTGTTGCACAGCTTTTCATTTAGTCTCTTACCAACACCCCTGATGGGCTGAGCTTTGGCCAGAGGCAGATCTGGCTTGGAGCTGGCCCACCTTGGAGCCAGCTGAAACTGGCTCTGTCTGACATGGGGACGGCTCCTGGCATCTTCTCACGAAAGCTACCCTTGCAGCCCCCACTACCAAAACCTTGCCACATAAACGCGGCTTTCCTCACCATGTATTTTTCTTTGAGCAGGGAAGGAAAAAAAAAAAATTCACAAACATTTCTGAGAGTGATGACACTGTCTCCACCAAGTTGTTCTTTGCTGTCACCACTGTATTAAAGGTTTCAAAGAGACAAGGAAAGCATATTCCAAACCTGAAGTACTCTTATTATCTTGGGGTAGGGGAACAGAAATAGCATAAGCTACACTATTAGCAGAATTAAAATTTTGCTAGCTGCTGTCTGGACAACTCATAAAGCCATGGCATACAAAGAACTGCAGTTACACAAATTTTAGTGTGTACCAGAAGTACTCCTTCTTCAACAGGTACATCAAATCAAGTAGGAAAAGAAATACTATCTGATTATGCAAAAAATACCATATAAGCCATGAAAGGATTGTTTGGGAATTGGGGAGGGAATAATGGTAGGAGAATCCATTTAAGTTGGTAGGTGAATTAAATTAAATCAAGCAAAAAATTTCCTGAAGAGGGAAACCCTCAAGCTTCAATATTTCTACTCAGGTTCAGAACATCAGTCGCCCACAATAACGTTCTAGAGTCTGTTAGTCTGAAGAGCAAATAAAAACAGTGCCAATTGTTTCATTCTTTAGTACCTATTTTTATGTATTGCAACAATACAGTTCAAAGACGCAGGAAAAATTAGTCACATCAGTGACTACCAACAGGGGTGGTTTCCGTGTCGGGGTGGGGGTGGAACAACACTGTTGTTCTGCAATGAGCTGGTTCAAGGAAATAAAGCCGCTTAAAAAAGTCTTTTTAAAAAAAACAGTTGTTTTTCTGTAATAGCTAGTTTTTTTTTTCTCCCTAAAACAGTTCACAAGCAGTAGCACTGGAGAGAATAGAAATACTTCCTTTTTCCCCCAGCAGCACCTAAAAAGACCTGCTATGCAGTAAAAAAATATATCACTTACCAAAGCCTTTACAATGCTTGTCTTGAGCTTATAACACAACAACAGTCACCTTAAAATCATATGATGACTAAACATCACAAGCAAAGTTGTTACGAAAAACAGTGAGACACAGTTACACCAGAAGACCTTTACTCACCATGTTCTGAGGTCTGCAAAAGTATTATTACCAAAAGAAAAATCAGAAATAAGGGATTAAAAAAAAAAAGTCTCAGTAATAATATTTTCATTACAGGATCAGAGAAGTAAAGATTATGAGGGTTGATATCACTTCATTTCATGTTACTTTCTCCTGAAATACTCTACTTTGGAGTTGTTTCATGAGTAGAATTATTTATATTTAGCTCTTCGGTAATAAGCACAGTAAGGGAATGTTAGCGTTTCATTCACAGGAAATTAATGCAATGGAGTAAAAATAATAATCTGCTGTCTTTTTCAAGCATTAAGATCCTCTCCTTCACAAAAAAAGGTCAAAACTGCAACGGTCCAAAAGAAATGTTTGAACAGCTATCAGATGCTAAGAGACTACTTATTCCACAGTGAAGTTTAGTTTATTATCCTTATCTCTGCCTCCTTCATTTGCCCCTACTTCCCTTGGCACTACCAAGAGCAGCACTCCTATTCACACTGATGCACGTTGCCTTATTAAACAGGGAAAGGGTCAGTCGGAGCACCCTGCAGAGCGGGGTGTACATCGGGAGCTGACCCGGACAGCCAGTGCCCCTCAGAGCAAAGAACAGCCCCCTAACTCCCATGCCCATGATCAGACTAAGCAGCAGCCAAGATTTGCTGTGCAGGTTTCAGAGCAGATACAGACACACACAAAATAAAACCACCCCAGACCAGCTGGGCTCCAACTGATCATTTCTTTGCATGAATGAGATGCTTTGATCTGTGTTTTTAGGAAACAATCATAACAATCACTTTTCAAACCACAGCCTAAACACTGGGAATGAAAAGGGGAAAACAAAGTCCATGTTAGCTAAAGGTATGAAGAAAAAAAAAAAAAAACACACACCCAACCCACCTCGCTGTTTATTCACAACTTGACTATCATGTGCAATTGTGGCACTTCCCCATTCCAAAATTCTTTTTCCACAGGAGTGGAAACAGGTCAGAGAAAGGCAGAATACATGGTCACCTCAACTATTTCCTGGTTTTCCAGAAACAAGCATTTTATAGAAGTTCACAACATTCGTGCTTTATTAGTTACATGCTGACTCCGTGGCGGACAACCAAGCTTATCACTGATATTCCTTGTATTTGAGGGTTTGAATTAAACAGATTTTGTAGGAGGGAGTTAGTTCTCATGCTGGTTTCTAAATAAGACACTGCTATGGCTAGGTAACTAATACTACCGGATGGTAAAAATACTAATTATACTTTCAAACACCTGACGTGCAGAGCTGCTAATGAAACGGAGATTTGATCAACTTGACAAAGTTTTGACAGGACTAACAGAGAGACACAGAGGAGTGTCAGATAAGAACGTGTGAAAGGGGATAAATGGACAGAACAGTTTGTAAGTGCCTCGTTAATAATATACCAGAACTACTTTACTGGTGATCTAATGGCTAAACAGCACACGTCCTGCTTCCCTCCAAAAAACTGTGCTCCAAAAAACAGTGCTGTGGGGTTGGGGGGTGTTGTGCGCTTATCAGTTTTTTTGTTTGGGGTTTGGTTCTGGGGTGAGGTTTTTTTGGGGGGCGGGAGGGGAGAAGGAAATGGGTTTTTGTTCGGTTGTTTTTTCAATCGAAACACCAAGGTGTTAGTGCATTCATGGAGACTCCAGAACAACTACTTGGTTTTTAAACCAGACAAATCAATCAAGAGTGATAAAATTCTAGGTTCCAAAACAACTGGAAGAATATTATATGCTGAACTATATAGGCTAAGGGTGAGCCAAAGAGGAAGTTCCCATTCTCCCTCTTCTTTCACTTCCACCTCCGTGCTCAGCTTTAGCCCCCTCCCACCCTGACAGAACTCCAGCCATTCTCAGACTTCTTCAGCACTCGCTCCCTCCAACTCCAAAACAGGGGAAGCATGTTTTTTTTTCCCTTTGCAAGTTTAGTTTTCTGCCAGTTTAGCACGTTGAACCAGCCCAGTGAAGTGTCTGATAAGCACCAAGGTCAAGCGCAGGAAAAAGGAAGGGAACCCAAGGATGTGTAGGAGGAAAGGTTTTACTCCCTAGCCTTTTTCTCAAGGCTGGACCAGGGGGAAAAGCAAGCACTCACTCTCTGAGCAGCAGGCTTTTAGCTGTACTAATGATTTAGAACTCTTTTCAGAAGAATGAGTCAAGGAGAATTATTTGATCACACAGCATTAACTTAACAGTTATATGCATTACAGGTGTACATACCACAAACATCCACGCAATACCCAAAGCCACATCAAGTATGTCATTTACTTCCCAAACCCCTGTATCCAAAGGCAGCATTTAGTCTCTTAAAGTCAGAGCTCTCTGACTACACCTTGTTTACACATCAGTGCCTTCTCTTTTCAGTGTTTTCCCCTCTACTCCCTATTTCACAGGCACCTTAACAGGAAAAGCCATACATAAATTGATCCACTCAAGAGATACAGATCCAGGTAACTTGAACGTATTTTGCAGATGTAACTGCTAGTCCACACAAATTCTCCTTGGGCACGAAGAATTTTTTTTTTTTTTTGCATCACAGCCCTAAAGGTTAGAAATAAACCACTACAAGCATGCTGCTTCCACTCTTCCCCTAACCCTCCCATGACCTCCAAATGTTCCAAGCCTTCCAGAAGTTCCATATACAAGCACGGCCTAACAACTCCCTGTATGCGTGCTCAGTATTTGGAGACACCACGCCTTTCCAACGAGCTTCTACCATTAGGAAAGCTGCCCAAACAGATTAATGCTGCGCTGCCGTCACCCACCCAATGCAAAAAAAACCCACACTGTTGCCACAGTTTATACTGTTTTGGTTTTTCCTATTCCATTTAGTTTGGGGAAAGGAAAAAAAAAGTGACAGTTATTAGAACGCTTGCTCATCATTTGAATACACGAAGGGAAACGCAACTGTATGTAGCATGTCTTCTTCAGGTAGGTAAGGGTTGGAGGGGATAAAGCTCTGGGAGAAAACAACCCAACTTTGTCAGCTTAGTGGTTTACTGGATAGTCTTTGTACAAGATGTTGTGGATGCCCCATCCCTGGAAGTGTCCAAGGCCAGGCTGGACGAGGCTTGGAGCAACCTGGTCTAGCGGAAGGTGTCCCTGCCCATGGCAGGGGGGTTGGAACTGGTCTTTAAGGTCCCTTCCAACCCAAACCATTCTGTGATTCTATGATTCTAAGATGAGGAATCTTCCTAAGATTCCTAAGGAAACTTTATGCAAGAAGAGATTAAAATAATATAAAACTACAAAGTTTGACAAACAACTGCTTTCATCGCTTTATGTTCCCGCCCTACAGCACAGGCACCTGTGATCCACACCACAGAAAGGAGCAGACACCTTTATGAGGAACTGCCTTGTACAACCCCACACACCTTTCCAGCTGCGATCCCGCAGCGGACCGAAAAGAGAAGCCCC
>NW_010255160.1:1785-2153 GCF_000690775.1 Eurypyga helias | reverse complement strand
GGCAGCCCTGCGCTGTGGTGGGAGTTCAGGGGGGTGGTTTGCCTCCCCACTGCAGCCAGCCCTGATGGGTATGGGGTGTCCCCCGAGAGCCTGGTGTTGCTGGGGGGCACCCCCTGCCAGGCCTCCCGGGGAAGCAGCCCCCTCCTAGGAGCCATCCAGATCCCCAGCCTGGGGGGCTGCTGCCCTGGGGCAGCTGGGGCACTGGGTCTCATCTCTCCTCTCAGCAGGATGGGAATGATGGTGGGAAGCGTCCCTGCCCGGTGGGATGGAGCTGACCCCCCTGTGATCCGGGGGTGTCCTGGGCTTGGCAGCGCTTGGCCCGGGCAGGCTGCTGGGATGTGGTGCGGTGGCTCCGTGCAGGATCTGGC
>NW_010255160.1:1184-1738 GCF_000690775.1 Eurypyga helias | reverse complement strand
GGGACTCCCGGCTCAGGCAGTTGGGGAATTGGCATCAAGGCTGAGCCGAAACTCCGGCTGCAGCCACCGGAGCCTTGCGCCGGGGCACGGGGATTTTTTCTATCTGAATTATTTAACAAAGGAGGTTGTGCTTCACGCAGCGTGGGAAGAAGAGAGTTTATTGAATCTAGAAAGGTCCTGGCTCGTTGACAAGAAAATTACTTGTTGTTTCTCTCCAGTTGGTTTTGGCCGGACACTCAAGCCCGGCAGCATCCCACCCGAGCCAAAACAGCAGTGGTGGGAGCGAGAGGGAACCCGAGCAGGGCTTAATGCTGACTGAAGTGGAGCCAGAAAGCCAAAGCGACTTGATAATGAAAGCAAGGAAAAGCCTGAAGGAAAAGCGAGGGGAACCAGAAGGGGAAAGAGGCAGCAGCTGGATTAAGAGTCGGATCAGAACCCGGCGTTTGTCAGAAGGGGCTGGACAGACAGCAAAACCTGGCGAACACATGAAAGGGGCACAGTCTCAGAAAGCCCCAAACCTGCCAGAATTAAAGGATCAGATAATGAAAGCGGCT
>NW_010255160.1:0-1117 GCF_000690775.1 Eurypyga helias | reverse complement strand
GCACCGAGTCTGCCAGCTGCCCCCTGCGACGCTAACGCAGGGAATGTTGACGGGGAATGTTAACCGGGAATATGAACGGCTCCCGGCAGCCAACGGCTCCGAACTCTGCTCGGATGTGGACTTAGCAGCATCTCTCGGAGCCCGGGGGCGCAGGCATCCTGCAGCCAGCAGCACAGCCCCCCGGCCCGGAGCAGGCGGGCAGCAGGCAGCGGCACCTTTCCACAGGTAATGCCAGCCTATCCCAATCCAGAGCAATTCCCGCGCTGGGGTGAGCGCCAGGAAGGCTCGCTATGCTGATCTTCTTTTCAATGCCATCGTATTTGCCATCTCCCCTCTTCCTCAGATCGTTCTGAATGTGATGCCTCCCTCTTCCGGCTCAATCAAATATTGATCGGCTGCAGCGTGCCGGCACTGCTGGTTGCGTCAGCACTTTCTCCCTAAAATGCCTTTTTCGGGAGCTCCTGGCTGTCTCCGGCTGCTGCCTTTCAAGCTGCCGTTTTCTTAGTACCAGGCTTAGGCTTTGGAGCACATTTGGAGTGGGGAAAATCTAAATGTCAAACACAAAGAGAGGAGGGAGAATGCCTGCTCACTGTCACGGAAAATTCCTTGTTGTTACGGCACGGACTGTCCCGGTGCCTTGGGCAGCAGCCGGCGAGGCCGAACACAAAAACACGGCTGGCTTTGGTTTGGTTGGGGAGATGCAGTGAGAGGACAGCGTTAGAAACAGCTCCTCTGGCTGGGCAAGAGTCTCTGCACCAGGGAGGCACTTGGATATTAGGATGAGCACGGACAAAAATCCTGGAGAGATCCGAGCTGAGCTGATTCAGGCCCGGCAGCAATCTGTTTGCATGCTGCCAAATCACACTAACAAATCAATAAAGAAAGATAAATCTTTGTACATGCTTGCTGGGCTTTGCCACAGGACAATGTTTTCTCTCTTTAAGCCTCTCCCACTCTCTTGGCGCGGGCTGGGAACATTTGTGTGGCGGAGTGGAAATGTGCTTTCAACACCCCCATCCCGCTGCCGGGGCTCGCAGCGGAGCTGGGGGCAAACAGGACGGGTCTGGGAGAACCGGCATGGTCCAGCGGCTGCCTGCCTCGCTGCCCACCCCGCTGC
>NW_010255159.1:0-1797 GCF_000690775.1 Eurypyga helias | reverse complement strand
GATGTTCTTTGAGTGTATGAAGATCAGAAACAGTCCCCTGTGCTGCTGCCTGCCTGATGTAGGAAATGTGTTGGTAAGAGGAGATGAGATGCAGACTGCTGAATACTGTCTGATGAAACTTTTCACTCCTGTTTTAGGAAAGGTGCTGTGGGATGGTAGTGGTTCAATCTGCTGCTGTTGTGTGGTGGAGGGCATCTATAGTAGATTCCACAACCACTGATCTTGACATGATGGCTCCTTTGTTGTGATCAGGCAGGATTTGTAATGACACATGAGTAAAGGGATGTAATCTTCTGCACTCAACTTCCCCTAACTGTGCACATGCAACTTCAGCCTCTGTAGGCATGGTATGTCCTGTTGTCATACATGTCTCATTCTGAGGTCTGGGTCATACACACCAAACCCTCCAGAGTAGCTGAGCTCTGGTTTTCTGTGGTACAAATTCTCCCAGCTAGTTAACATCATGAGTGCACTTGTGCTTCAGCATTTGTTTTGTTTCTTCTCAAAGAATAATAACTTTGTGGCCTGAGATCAGAGCTGTCACAGCTCTAATCACAGAATCTTTAACCATTCTAACTGCAGCTCTGTGCTGTTTCCCTCTGAGAGTACTGAAAAGGCACAGAACATTCAATGTGAAGTTCATGGAGCTGGGAAGAACTTGACAGCTACTCTGTGGCTTTGTATCCCTCCACGTGTTCGAATCATGAGGGGAGATTAGGCTGTGTGAAGTCCTGAGCCATTCTGAATCGGGGGTTTTTTTTTGGTCAGGTATGCTCTTGTAGTGGAGAAATGTCTGGGGACTGAGTCACTGATCCTCTGAGTGATACACAGTTGGGCTTGGCATATGCTGTGTCATTGGTGAAGGAGTGGAGAATGTCTGCTTAGCTGTGGAGATGCCATTTCCCCGGGCTTAGGATCGGATACCAGTACAAAACCTTGGGAGGAGCCTCAGCACACAGGGCTGCTTGCCTGGGATCCTCTCTGGACCTGTCGAAGTACTGCGTATCCTGGCACCTTGGTGTTCCCTGTGCTCTTCCTGCCAGATGTGAAGACATGTGCCATACACATGTTTGATCACTTGGTTTTGATGAGGAATGATGTTGGTCTAACCGGAGCTTTTTGAAATTTGGGTCAACTGTGCCCAGCCTGCTCTGAACATCTCCTTGGTTGCCTCTCTGGTTTTCATCATGCTAGGAAATAGGGAGGGTACGAAGTTCTCTCCATCTTCAAGAGGTTGGCAAACCTTGTGTTTCAATACAGCAGAATGTGATCCACTGGTTTTCTTGTCTCCTCTTACCAAAAACTTACTTTTTTTTTCTTTCTCTCACATTAGCAATATTTTTGTAGCAGTGGATGAGATACAGACTGCTGAATTTTGACAGCCTTCAGGTGGCAGAGTTTGAGGCAGTTGGCCATCAGTGTTGCGCGTGACATTTCCTGAGTTGAGGTTGATGTTGAGAGAATGTCCTTAGCTTTCAGGTGTCCCTCCTGCTGCCCCTGTGGCAGCGTGCGTAAGGGAGCACTGGGCACTGTCCAGTGGTTTCAAGGTTTGTGCAGAATGTGAGTAATTTTATCGGTCCATGTTGCCCATAAATCTCTGATAACATTAAGGGAAAATGTCCCTTAGAACCAATTCCCTTCCTTGAAATTGTTTCTTTTCTGAAGAAGCAACCAGTGATGCTGCTAAATCGCTTATACCTAGGGGGTTGAATGTGAGAGACAGGTGTACTGTTATGTTGTGGTATTTTCATGTTGTAGCAACCAATTTTTTTCTGGATTGGGAGTTTGACTTGATGA
>NW_010255158.1:0-428 GCF_000690775.1 Eurypyga helias | reverse complement strand
CGACCTCCCCAAATAACGGGAGAGCAATCCCCGCCTGGACCCCGTGTTGGGGAGAGAGCAGAGGCAGCGCCTTTATGGCACCTTTTTAAGATAACGCGGCAAAAGGGGAGAAAAAAATAACACTTATAAGACTCAGGCTACGGAGCAAGATGCGCAGATCCCACTGAAAGAACTGGGATAAAATTCCTTCGCCTGATTTTGTCCCTCTTTTCCTGCGCCTCCAGGCTTTGGTGCTCCGCGCATCTCGGGCTGCTCTTGTGGCGGGCCGGGGGGGCCTCCGGGAGGGTTTGGGGTTCTTTTTTTTCCTCTCTCCCAAAGACTGGGAAAAAAATAATCCCTTTCCCCTGTTGCTCCCGTTGTGCACGGTCTCGGGAAGGGAAAGCAAACCCACGAAAACGAGTCTGGAGAAAGATGAGCGGATGCAGGGA
>NW_010255157.1:1906-7070 GCF_000690775.1 Eurypyga helias | reverse complement strand
CCCACCGCCTGCCTCGTCGCGGTGCCACCGGGTGTTTCCCCAGGCAGCTCTCCACCGCCCCTGCAGGGAGCAATGGGCTGCCCCATTGTCTCCCGTGGCCGCGGGATCTGCCAGGGGTCAGGAGGAGGGGCGGCAGGGGCACCCGGAGGGTCTGGGGGCCACACGGGTGCTCAGGGATGCGGGGCACAGGGCTGGGCAGGTAGGACCAAAATACACGCTGCTCCAGCACTAGTTAACCACTGTTCAGAAGAAAAAGGGTCTCCCTTTACCAGGAACGGGGTCCTGCACCCCAGCCAGCCACAGGCAGGACAGCCTGTGCGCCTGTCCCATGGGGAGATGGCCCGGCTGGCCATGGAAAGGAGCCCACATCCACTAGCTCTGCAGCTCCGAGGGTTCCTAGCGAGTGGCACAGGCCATGTCCCAGGTACGAACCAGGACCTCCACAGCCCAGGCGGGCAGGGCAACGGGGTGCAAGGCAGGCTGCGCGCGGGTCAGCAAGGGTGCAGGAGGGGCCACAGAGCTGTGAACAGAGACAGAGCCACATCCTTGGCTGAGAAAAGGGCTCTCCCACACCCCGTCCTACTTCAACCCGGGGGGAAGACCTCACCTCTGCCAGCACCAGCCCTGCCACAGACCCATTTTGCCTCCTGGGCAGCCCTTGGAGGGCTCTGCAGCTTGCACAAGCCCTTTCCATATCTGCCTCATCACTCAGAGCACTCGCACGCTTGCCACCCGCCTTCACAGCTGTCTCCCACCCTCCAGGGCCAACCTCCCGCAGAGGGAGTAACTGCAAAGCCAAACACCCCCCTCGCTGCCACAGCCTCCCCCTCCTCCCTGCCAGCCATGCTCCTCCAGTGAGCACACACGCCATTTATAGCTCCCAGCAGGGCTGCTGGGACTCACATGCCTGCCATCACATGCCCTGGCCACCTTCCCCGGGAGCTGAGCGTAAGCTACACCTGGCACAGGTGAGACGGAGGCCTCGCCACGGCACGCCAGGCTGAGGAAGGGTCGGCGAGACCCTCTGCGGGGCTGGAGGCACCAGGGAGGCTCAGAGCGACTGGCACGTAGACCTGAGAGCCAGAGCCTGTCCGCCGGCTCAGCAGGAGCGCGCAACCACTGCACGTACCAGGATTGGGGTTCCTCTCGTCCGATGGGGCTGCTACACGCTCCCTCCTTCCCCCTCCTGCTGCAACTTCTGATCACAGGGCCACGTGGAGGCCCTTTTGCTACCCAGGCTGCAGGAGAGTCTGCGCAGGAAGACGTGAGAGCTGGTTCATTGCTTCTGCTGCCATCCTCTCCCTCCCCAGCCTCGCCTCGGGGATGCGTTCCGAGATGCTCAACCCACTTGTGCCCTGAATGGGACGAGCACATCAGCCTGGCTCTGGGCTTCCCGGGATGCTGATCTCTAACGGAGGCAGTCAGATGCATACTGTACAGCCAAGCCCTGTCCCTGGGCCACCAGCACCCACGAGACAAGTTTCCAGCGACACTGGACCTCCCTAACTAAACCAACACCTGGTGGCAGTTGAGAACAGCTTAAACCAGGTTTCTGACCACTTGACGGTCTCGTTTCATCTTCAGAGCTGTTCCCATTTACAACCCCTGCCCCCAGTCATAAAATTCACATTTTTAACCCCCCTCTTACACAGCTGCAGGCACAGCACTCGGCACTAAGCCTCTTACAGGGTTACCCCAAGGATCCCTCTAGACAAGCTGCTACCTGTGCCAGCTCCAATGCAGCATGGGCCCTGCTGCCGGCTGTCCCCAGCACCACATCTCTTTTACATCCCTCTAGTCACTGCAACAAGCCCTGTCTCATCCCGTTCCAGTTCTTCATCCATATTTTAACTGGGGAAGTACAAAACACCTGCTGCACTCAGCGCTGTGGTTGTGATGGTTTCCATCCTGTTAACGGTCGTCTTACCGCTGATGCTTCAGCTGCGTTTTTGACTGCTGCCGAGTACAGGTAGATGCTCTTTTTTTAACAGCTACATCTCTGAGCAGTAACACCCAGACCGGAGGGACTGCTGCACACGTACAGTGAGGTTAGGGCCTTTCTTAACGTGCTTTTTTCAGTCAGCAGAGGGGCGCTTCTGCCCTTCATACGTGGTATCAGGGAACAGTTGAGTGGGGCAGCTCCAGGAGGGGTGACTAGCCAGGATCCAAGGGTGACCCCATGCCCTAACGGGTATAGTCCCACAGTACCTGAGCAGAGAGGGGTGTTGGCAACGGGATCCACCCACAGAGCAAGCGGTGAACCAAGTCCAGTAACCACCCAGTCAGGAGACAGGGCCAAAAAATCAGGACTGGATGATAATGCTACAATATATGCCCAGGAGACAGGGCTAGAGGCAAGGCCAGAACAGGAACACCCACAAAAGATTGCCCAAAACAAAACCGAAAGCCCAGCCTTCAAATGCCACTCAAGAGGGTGGGAGGTCCCAAGTGAGGCTGCTTAGGACAACCACAGGGTTGTGTCCTTTAGTTCCCCCGACAGAGCTGCGTGAGAGCCACGGGGCAGCAGACGAGATCAGAGCAAACCAAAAAGTGCCTCTTTAAGCTGCACGGCAGATCTGCTCACTCGTGGCCCTGGGGTGCTCAGAGCATGCGCGGCTGTCAGGGGAACCTGGCTAACTTTCTGGCAAGAAAAAACATCAAGGACTGCTGGAAATGCCTGGCTTGAAGGTCCTTATGCTTTCTGGAGGTGTTAGCTGGGAGAGTGCATACCTGTGCCGCCCTCTTACGCTGTTCGGTACATGTGCTGTTTTGGGCACAGCTGGTGGCTCACTAGCTGGACCACTACCCTGATGGAGCTGTACTGTTCTTTCGGGCCCTGGATACCACAGTCTGTCTTCCTTTCCCAAGGAAGGGGGGCTGGTTTTGTTCATTTGGGGTGTTCTTAAAGACGTTCCTTCCATTCAGGCTGAAGCAATTGGATCCCACCTCTCTCAACTGCCCAGGTCCTCATTCTCCTGCAGGGGCTCTGATTTCCTGCTCTCTTCCGCTGCATTCAGCTAGGACTGTATCTGCTCAGCTTGCTGTTTCCAATTAGTTTGGCCAACATCTGTCCCATTCCCAAGGCTACAGAACTTCTTCATGACATCACTCCCAAAAATACACAATCCCAACCCCTGTCTTTCTGCACCCTTTGGGTCTGGAGTTTGTCCTAGCTTTGGTGCTTTTCCATTTGTGTGCTTCCCTGTAGTCACCCGGTCTTGACTGCATAGTAAACAGGCACCGGAGTCCCCAGGGTGTGTTGGGATAAAGCTCAGCACCGCATCCTGATGCTGCCGCCGTGTCTCTCTCTCCCAGAACACAGAGATACCCACATGCATAAAGCTGGGAGAGCAAGGATATCACTCCAGAAGCCCTTGGCATCTCTATTCCCTAGCTGTGGCATCACAGAAAGGATGCTCAGCTAAGCCACCAGAAGTGACGGTGCCTGGCTCCACCTCCAGCCCACCCAGGAGCATTTTGGGCGAGCACAGCAATAGTCCTGCTCCTCTGCCTGTCATGTCCAACATGGGGCAGCAAGGTGGGAGGACAAGGAGACATTCACAGAATCATAGAATGGTTTGGGTTGGAAGGGACCTTAAAGACCATCCAGTTCCAACCCCCCTGCCATGGGCAGGGACACCTTCCACTAGACCAGGTTGCTCAAAGCCTCATCCAGCCTGGCCTTGAACACTTCCAGGGATGGGGCATCCACAGCTTCTCTGGGCAACCTGTTCCAGTGCCTCACCACCCTCTCTGGGAAGAATTTCTTCCTGATATCCAATCTAAACCTCCCCACTTCCAATTTAACCCCGTTACCCCTTGTCCTGTCACTACAGGCCCTTGTAAAAAGTCCCCCCCAGCTTCCTTGTAGCCCCTTCAGGCACTGGAAGGCGCTATAAGGTCTCCCCGGAGTCTTCTCTTCTCCAGGCTGAACAAGCCCAAGTCTCTCAGCCTGTCCCCATGGCAGAGGGGCTTCAGCCCTCGGAGCATCTTCGTGGCCCTCCTCAACTGTACCCCACACGCAGGTGGCCTTCAATTCAAGGTCACTCACTGGCCCTTCTGTCGGCTGACGGCGTGCCCTGGTCCTGGCCTGCCCCTCACCTCCCAGCCAGCCTCGAGGAAGAGCACCCATGACCAGGATGGTGTAGGTAACCCAAGGGACGGGATGAGATCCTGCAGCTCAGGAATGCTAGTCCAGCTGGAGGGATTGAGTGACAAGCTCCGGTACAATCTATCCACAAGTGCCCAAGGCAGCAGTTGCAGAACCAGCAAGGAGTATTTGTGGGGCAAGATGTACTCTGAAGCATACCACAGGGACACAGAGGCAAGACGAGACACATTCGTTAGTGACTCGGCCCATAGCGTGCAGCTGCCCTGCCCGAGAGAGGGAAGCAAGCAGTGAAGTCCACAGGAATGGGATGGACGGGAGAGATGGAACAAAAGGATGTCAAACAACAGCAAACCCATACGAGACGTCATGTGCGAGTCAGAGCGTGCATGCAACAGTGCTACAGCGCTTGCGTACTTCAAAAGGGTTGTGTACACACGGAAGGAATGGGACGAGCAAGAAGAGGGGCATGGAGGTGCAACGGGGAGAGAAGGCACATCGCAAGACCTCTGCCCGTAACAGCTCCTCCCAGTGCACACAGTGCCACCAGCTCCAGGCTGCGGCCAGGCCACCTGGAGAAGGGTGATGGAGGCAGCGAGGGTTCAGGGTAGCGATAACCTGCTGCCAAGCCCACTGTGCGAAGGAGCACTAGGTCCAGGGGGCAGAGAGGAGCCCAGCAGCCAGCCACAGCCACATCTCAGCTCGCCAAGCGGCCTTGGCTTGGGGAGACTCCACAGCTCCCAGCCACAAGACGCATCGCAAGTCGCAGGAAAGGGACAAACACTTTGGGTAACTCTGCTCTACAGCCAGCAAACCTGCTTGCACTCAGACAGGCCCTGCTCACCCCACTCCCAAGTCCTGGACCAAATCCAAGCTCAGAGCCAGCAAGCACATTCCCAGAAATGAGCCCTCTTCACAGAGTCACTAAGGTTGGAAAAGACCTGTAAGACCATCCAGTCCAACCATCAACCCGACACTACCGTACCCACCAGACCATGTCCGCAAGCGCTACGTCTAAATCCCACCCGTAGCATCCGTGGCAAACGGCGAGGCCGA
>NW_010255157.1:0-1672 GCF_000690775.1 Eurypyga helias | reverse complement strand
TCCCCCAGCCGTGCCTCATCAGACTTGTTCTCCAGATCCTTCCCCAGCTTTGTCGCCCTTCTCTGGACACACTCCAGCATCTCTCTGCCCTTCTGGTAGTGAGTGGCCCAAAACTGAACACAGTACTCGAGGTGTGTCCTCACCAGTGCCGAGTACCGGACAACCACTTCACCCTCCAGCATCTCCATAGCCTCTCTGGGTAGGGGATCCTAGACATTTCTGGTCCATCCCTGCTTAAAGCAGAGCCAACTAGATTGGGTTGTTCAGGACTTACCTGGTCCAGGGCTGAGCACTTCTGATGATGCAGATCCCACATCTTCTCCCGGACTGTCTCAGACCTTTTATTACTCTGGGGAGGAAGCATTTTTCCTAATATCCAATACAAATTTCTCTTGTGCAGCTTGTGCCCATCACCTGAAATGCAGCCCCAGTGGGCCTCCTGGAAGAGCCCAGAACTTCCTCTATAGCTCCCAGCACCCTCCCCCGACCCTCATCCCAGAGCTGTACAGCAAGAAAAACTGCCGATCTACAGCTTGGCAAAACCCCATGTCCCACTCTGGCTCCAAGGGACAAGGCTGACTCCACGCTGGCTTGGCTCACATTCACGCTGTGGAGCTGGGGCTTCTCGTACATCATCTGCCCACCCCTCCTGCCCCAAGAAGAGACTGCCAAGACCCTGCCACTGGCGCAGGGCAGAGGGCTGCAGTTCACATGGGGCAGCAGGAGTACCCCCAGTATCCCCATGAGGCCCAGCCCAGCTAGCTCCGCACTCTGGTTCTTACAGGAACTTACAGAAGAAGCAGCCCAAGACTCGGGTGAGAAAACGCCACCAGGGATGGCTGCAACGCCGCCCCAGGTCACAGGGGTGGATGCACGAACCCAGCTGCCACGGAGAAAGTTGCTACGAGAGGTTGGCTACCTGCACTGGGGAGGACACACACGGACGGGTCAACGTGTCCATGTTTACTTGCAGGGAGTCAGAGGGACATTGTCTCTTGAGGCTCGCGTGTCCCTCTTGGAGAGTAACCCCTGACTGCTCAGGGAGACAGTAAGCTCTACAGCAAAGCGTTCCCTCAAGGCAAGACAGGCTGACATCTCAGATCCAGCTGTGAAAGGGGCAAAAGGGTTAAATACAGACAGATGCCTGAGGAACAGGCCCCCAACCCTTCCCAGGAACCATGGGGAGGAAAGCAGCGTCTGACAAAGACCAAAAAACCAACCAACCAAAAAAAAAAAAAGCCTTCTTTATTGAGAGCAGCACATAAAAACCCAATAAAACCCAACCCTTCTTGGCTGCGGTACCCTCCGCTCAAGCAAACAAACTAACCCACTCTAGGCTGCATTCCAGTAACAGAAATACTATGGTAGGGAGGAGTCAGCACTCTGGAAGAGGAAGAGGGAGAGAGGGGGCGCTGCCCGGAGTCGTACAAAAAAAAGGCACGGGGTAGTCGGGAAAGGTAGTGAGCTCCTTCATATGCCAGGCACTTTGTGTTCCTGCTGGCTGGCCTGTACCCGAGGGACGCGGGGGAGGCAGGCACGCCTAGCACAGACGGACGGAGAGAGGCCGGGCCGGGCCAGGCGGCGTGGCGAGCGGGGACAGAGAGCCTGGTGCCGGAGCCCAGCTCTCAACGGGTGATGGGGAGCTGTGCTCCATCCGCGGGAGCTGCGCTCC
>NW_010255156.1:6811-14481 GCF_000690775.1 Eurypyga helias | reverse complement strand
CAGCGCGCTGCGCCGGGCCGGTCGGGTAACCCGCACGGACCATCCCGCCGTGAACTGACGGGCGTTGCGAAGGGTTGGAGATCTGGGTGGGTGGTTGATTCTTAAGCGTTAAACTCAGATTTTTTTTTTTTCTACTTAGGCTTGAGAACCTAGTTGACAATCTGCTAGAAATAATAACACTGATGAGAGAGTCTTCTTGGGTGGATACGGTAACATTTAATAATCGGTCTGAAGGAGTTAGAAGAATGTGTGTTTCGCTTGTGCTCCTCCTTGATGCCTTGTGCTTCTCCCCGGTGTGTGGACGCGGCTGGCGGCTGGGCGTCAGACTGCCAGGGAGGGTGTCAGCCCCAGAGACGGCACTGCTTGTTGGTCGTGTCTCCCCAGCACTGATGTGCCAGTCTGAGCAGGCGCGGGTTCCTGGGGTGCGGCATTGCCGTTCGTGGTGTGAGACATGGCTATCAGCAGAGTGCTTCCGGAGAGGTCAGCGGTGCCAAACGAGAACTCGCTGCCTGTGACCGGCCGGTTGACTGCTGCGCCCGCTTGCCGTGGCTTTTTGCCATCAAGCCCCGTGCACGACCATCAGGCTGTGAGGGTACCGGTGTCCCTGCCGTGACCCCTGTGGGCAGTGTCGTGGGCCCAGCAAGAGCGAACCTGTACAGTACAGGTCTCTCTTACCTCTGATCAATCTACCTCTCTATCTTCTGCAAGTATTGACTAGCTTCTAAGGGCAGGAGCAGTAAAATATTGGACAAGGGTTAGTTCCTGAGAGAACGTTATGTCATTATGCTGTCTTTAGACGAAGACTGAAGACAGTAATCAAAAGGGCTGTTTTTAACCATGGGTTGATTTATTTGTTTTTCTTGTACAGCTATTGCACCTGGAGCCACTGATGATGACTTGATTAATTCTCAGTGATATTTTTTTCCTCCACCTTCCTCCACACGACTCTTCTGACTGGCATGAAGTTGCATTGCAGCAGGCACAGGCTCTGGGCTCTCCCCTGCAGCCTCAGGTAAAGGCAGCTTTGGGGCTGTCGGTGAGGGCAGGGATCCTGGAGCTCTGTCTTGAGTTTGTGAAGCAGATGATAATTATGGAGGTAAGTCAGCTGGGAGGGCTTTTCTGTTCCTTGTGTAGGCATTAGTTGCAAGTGTAGCTGAACTAGCTGCAGGCCATGTACCCAGTGTATGGTGAGCAAATAGACAGTGGCCACCATCGACCACAAAGCTGTCCCAAGAAAGTGAGTAAGTTGGTGTTGATCATTATCCAGCCTGTGCTATGTTGCTGGCTATGCCACAGCTTTTTTAAAGCCAGCCTGAGTATCCGTGGAACACTGTTATATTGACTTCCTAGACCTATGCTGAAACAAAAAGAATGATCCTGCGATTTTAAAACTCATTTTCATCCATGAGCATTGGGCAGATGCTGAGGAATCTTCCTTTCTCCTTGAGCTTGTGGTGTGGAGTAGAGAGTGAGGTGGAGTTTCCCTGACAGATCCTGGGGCTTGAATCTGACAGATCTGGACCCAATAACATCCTAGATTGGTAGCTTGTCTTGACTCTTGTAGGAGCACTTAATGCAAAGTAAATTCAAGGCTACACAGCTATTGGATCATTGCGGGAACATATAAGGAATCAAGATTTTCAAAAGTGCCTGTGGATTTTGAAATCTCAGACTTCAGGCGTCTATCCTGAGACAGCCTAGGAAAACCCAGTGGCAAACCTGCACAGAGCAACCGCTTCTGCAAAGCCAGTGCTGCTAGTGTGTCTGCCCCACCCAGAAGCATTCTCAAAATATTCTGCCTCCCAGGATTTTTAAAATATTCCCCATTTTTCCCCATCGTAATTCACACCTTATTTTTTTCCCTTCTGTGTGACTCAGTAACAGTCACCTCCCTTTTTAATTTTTCTTAGTTAAAGGTCAGCCTGAGCTGTGTATTACAGATGAGAGGATGCAGCCCAAAGCCAGCCTAGAGGCTCAGTTTGTGTTGTGGATCTCTCCCGAGGGCACTTCTGTTTGCAAATGTTGTGCCTTGTAACTTCTGAGAAGCCTACAGAGATTGCTATTGTTTAGGATAAGAGCTTTCAAATTTATTATTCCTCTAGTAATTTTTTTTTTTTTTATATATCCTTCACAGAACCCAGCCACTTTCAGGCTGTAGTTTTGAGCCTACTCTGTGCCAAGTGTCAGGAATGACTTTTTGTCCTCAAAAGCTGAAGAGACATTTCCCATCATTGCAGATGAAAGTGTCTCTTCCCTCCAAGGAGGAGGAGAGGGCAGAAAACGAGCTAAGTACTGTTCTTACACTTGAAGGTAAAAAATTGTTGGATTTTGTCCATCTACACAGGTTCCTTAAAATCGAGTCTTGAGGGATCGGATCTAATGTACTTGAGTAAAATCTTAGTGGAAGGGAATTCAAGGGCAGATGCAGTAACCCCTAGGTGTAACAACAACTGAGGAGAAATGTCTGAAACCAACCCTCAAAGTGACAGAACCTCTACAGGACTTCCTGTAAGGAAAAGACATATTCACCATTCTTATTTTACTCCTTAGCTCTTGTTTTCACCTAGGTTGCCGGGTGGATGTTTACTTCCAAAGCAGACATCTCCTTCCCCCTGCCTGGATCCCCCTGCCTGTGGGCAGCAGGTTGAAGCACCTGGTTCCCCCCATGATTACCTCTCAGAGCTGTATCAGCCTGTGGTTAAATCTGAAACATCGCCATGTGTGTCTTTATTTTCGCTTCCAGAGAGACTATGCAGGTAGGGCTGGTAGAAATGTTCTATATACCTTTGAGATGCAAACCTATGAGGAGAATGCACCAAAACCTACTAACCTTGTATCAGTTGTAAATAAGGAAATCTACCTCGTGTATTTTTTTTATTCTTTTGGGGAGGTTTTATCTATAAATTGAGAATGTTAAGGGAGTTTACCTCACTGCAGGTACACCTAGCTCTTTTATTGTGATGGAGCTGGATTGCACCATGATTCTGAAGAGGCTGCTCTTCAAAGAGGTAAGATACAAAACAACAGGCACATTCATATAATAGATCATCGTTTAAGGTAACACATTCTGCTTGACACGTGGTGTTTTGCACATTTTGAATTGTCTCCTGCCAAAATATTCAGGCCTGCAGGGGGAACCCCTGTTGGGAACACAGGACAGATGGATCTGAATCCAGTCATGAAACTCCCTGGGGCCAGCAGTGTGATGTTAATGATCACACCACAGTAAGATGTAAAACATACCTTTGTGCAGTCAGTGTAAACAGCAACTCCGGTATTATGATGTAAATGAGAAACCAGCAGGAGCTGATGTGTGAATAGAAACCCGGCAAGGTGCTCTGTGAGGGAGCAGGAAGCACCGTGCAGGGGGAAGTTCTGCACATTGCAGGTGGAGGTGGAATTAAAACGTGGACCCACTCCATTGCAGAGATAAACTTTAATTACTGCCTGGGCTGATGCAGAAGGGAGGGGACTCGCCAAACTGTACTTTGTCCCAGCTGAGGTTCTGGAAGGGCAGGGGACAGTTACAATTAGGCTTGGGTTGCTGGACCCACCAATTGTGAGCTGGAAGATGGGGTCCAGAGGGAAGACACAAGTCACCAGTAAACCTCATGCTAATATGCCCTGCAGTCCACCTTCCTGCTCAAATCAGGGCCAACTTTGAAGTTAGGCAGTGTTGCTCAGGAATTTGACTGACTGATTTTCAGGTATCTCCGTCCTTGGAGGTACCTTTCTGGGAGGCTGGTTCTAGTGTTTGGGCACCTTCGTGGTGAAAATGTTTTCTGTAGCATTAAATAAGGCTAAAATGGCTCCATGGATGGTGGGCATGAAAGATGAGAACCTGCCAACAAGCAGGGGTATCAGGTGCAAGATGTGCAGCTGGGTCCTCAGCTTTCTTTCAGAAATCTGTGGTGCCCCTTTGAAAGTTCTCCCTTGTGCGTGTACTGGCAACTTGCCTGAGAGACACGATCTGCATTGGGTCCTCGTAAGGCAGAAGGCGCAGCTGGAGAGCGTGGTGTCACCGATGTAATTTAAAAGTGTGCCAGGGAGCAGGAGCGGTGCTGTGTCTGCTGCTGGCTTTATTGTAACAGCGATGTGCCTCTTTGTCCCAGAGTTCCCTGTCCTCTTCCTCTCATCTCTAGCAATGAAGTGAAGGGCTTGCTGGGAAGCTGAGCTTGAAGCTAGAGGAGGTCATACTTAACTAACCTCCTGGAGTTCTTTGAAGATATTACTGCCAGGCTAGATAAGGGGAATTCAGCAGTGTGCTTAGAGTTTCAAAGAGCATTTCACAAAGTTCCACATCAGAGATTAATAGCTAAGGCAAAAGGTAAAGGAAGAGGAGGTAATAGAGGCTGCTGGATCAAAACCAGCCCAAGGGCAGGTATGAGACAATAAGCACAGATGAAAACTTTTCAAGCTGGCAGAAGGCTGTCCTTGGGACTGTTTCAGGACCTCTGTAAAGCGTAATCCAGACAGCACAAAGGTGCCCCACCATGCTCATGTCGCTAAGGCAGCCCAGGTGTGGCACCACCAGCAGCAAAGCATCCTAGCTAGACCCCCTTCTGACTGCCCATCCTCATCAGCCAGGAGTCCTTTCATGCCTTTTGTTGGCTGGGAACAGTTGCCAGCATGCTCTAGAGCCACTGCTATCTCTGGGGCCATGGCGAGGGGCTGCCAGCGCTGCCGTGCCACCACGTGTTTCAGTCTGTTTGCTGGGCTTTGAAAACCGTGAGCTTGCTCCGCAGAAACACTGTGCAAATGGGAAGCGGCTGATGTCTGAGAAGTCGCTCCAGCTTTACACTGGGCTGAGGGAAGAGATAATTTGCTGTAAGGTCTCCTCAAGACTGGGCACAACTTAAGCAGGTTCACCAGGGCCAAAAACTCTTCAGTGACTCTGCTAACAAATGGCAAAATGGAGTTCGGTGCAGAGAAACGCAAAGTAATTAATCTGCAAGCAGGGGATCAGACTGGGGAATGTGTGCTAAACAGAGCAAGCATTCAGCGGGGGGATTAAGAGAGGGATTTGATGTATGTGGGGGTTAGTTTCTTTTGGAAAAATCATTGAAACTGTCTGTCTAGATCACAGCTGTGGTAAAAGGGCAAGCAAGAGACAAGGCTGCATTAATGGAGGGACAGGATAAAGAAAGGCCATGTGCCTGTTGCTGTAAAAGGCATTTGATCCCACCTGGAATATTGTCAGCAGTGTTGGCCGCTGTACCAGTGTGCTGTAGCATAAGGCAGCAAAGAGCAGCCCTGCAGAACCCAGCCTGTGAACAAAGGTGAGAGCGCTGGGTTTTCCTCTGCAGGCTTCTGCCCACCCCATCCATTCATCATCCAAAGAGGAAATCTGAGGAGCACAAAGAGCTTCTCTTTAAGCTCTAACAGAGGTTGAGGATTTTTCAGTCAGTCGTATTTGTCTCCAGAGTATTTATTTCCTCTCTGTCTTTTTCTTGCTCTCTTCTCTCCTCTTCTTTCTCTTTTAGTTTTTCTTCCCCCTTTTCCTCCTTCCCCCTGTCTGGGATTTGGTTTGCCTTTCCTTCATACATTCTTTCTCCTCCACTGCTGCCTGGGACGTGAGACTCTTTAGTCACCTTGCTGCTTCTGACGCCTGAAGGAGTCCCATCTCCAGTGAAAGGGTTGTTGCTTTAAGTAGTACAAGTTTTACAGACTGTGCAGCAGGGTGAGCAATGCTTTTTTCCCCTATAGAACTGGCTGAAAAGAGATCAGTGTCATTACTGTGGAAGAGGAGAAGCTTGGCAATCAAATGTGAGGCAGGCCATGGAACATTACACAAACTGACCATCGAAACTCTCAGATGTGGCTTTCCTTCCACACTCAGAGGAGTTCACAATGGTGCGGCTGTTTCTAATCGTAAAAATTCCCTACCAAAATCCTCTTTTGTTTTCACTGGTGTGCCTTCAGAGCAAGTTCAGCAAGTTGCTCTGAATTTACCCAGCTATGGTGGACAGCTGATTTCATTTGAGTGGTACAAGAGACAATCTTATTTTGCTTTCCCTCAGATTACAGTAAGATTGTCAATCCATGTCCAGAGCCAGTCAATTCCACACAGTTGTGCCGGGTAAGAAATGCACTTGACAAACTATCATAATACCCATTTCTTCTTCTCTCTTAACCAGCCCTGACCACTGGAGGAAGGCTGAGCATTTTAGTTTTGTGTACCTTAAGCGGTTAGTTACAAGTCACAATCATGACAGCATCTTAAATGACAGCAATTAGTATTTCTCTGAAATGGTGCACTTTTTTCCTATTCATTAACTGATACAACAATCAACAGGCTGATGCACAAAGTCATAAAATAGGTGTCTGATAGAGAAAGGAGAACTTATTATTCTTGCTGTTTAAATCCCCGGGAGCAGAATTGGCTATTGCTGTAGAATCTGTGGAATTATCCTTGCTATTTCAACTCGCCAGACCAACCTTTTACTCTTTAAATTTGGGTGTTTAGATTAATTTACCATAATAATCTCTCAGCACCACTGAGGTGAGGATCCATGTTGTGCTGCTCATGTAACTGCCCTGCTCATAGAACCATTCAGCCTGAAAAGATTTTGACTGGGGTCTTGTGCTTTTAACTCTTTTAGCTGCTTTTGAAAATACTGCCTTGCTATCTTGCAGGAAATGGTTATGCCATAATGTACCATGACAATGCTTGGTGTGGAGAGCGTAAAGGAACGTTTAAAGAGAAATTACAGCTAGAAATGAGGGTGTGTGTATGGAAAAGCCAAATGATAGGATTTACCTTCCAAATCTTAAAGGCAGAGAGTCTCATTTGGCCCTTTTCTGGGATGTAGCTGGGCAAAGGAAAGAAATGCTGAGTCTCATATGAGCTTAATTATATGCTGTGAGTGCCAGCAACTTTCAGGCTACGTGTGGATTCTTGACTGAGGCTCAGTGTGTGAACTTTGTCACTGGAGGAATATGTCACACACAGAGTTGGGACATGAGCCATCATTCACAATTCAAACAAACCCCAAGCCCTTCAGGGATTGAAAAGAAATGTTTAGTTAACCATAAAAACTGTGGCATGATTCTCCATACCCTGGTGCCCTTTGGGAACAGAAATACTTCAAGCTCCAACATCAGGCCCTTCTTGTGAGGCTTTTTCACTAGGCTGGAACCATCAACTCTTCAAACCACTGTACCAAATCTCGCTCTTTCACAACTCCCAGCAATTTTTTCTAGATCTGGAGCACTATGATGCTAGCAAATCCACAACCTCCGTCCCAGACATCTCCCCTCAGTTTCTGGGGTGTCTTGGCAGAAGGTGACTTCGGACGTGGCAGAGTCTGGAGGTGGGATGGAGCTGACAGTGGAGCAAAGGGGCAAGTGCTGAGCACAGGGTGCTCTGGTTGTTACTGACTGCAGCAGAAGCGCCTTTTCCCTCGTTAAGCTTGAACAAGAAAATCTGGGTGAAAGAGATGATGTTTGGAACATTTAATTTTTGCAGATGTTTGGCCTTTGGATTGTGTGTTGACTGAAGGCCTGCAAGACTTCGCCTGTCTGGGTGTAAGCCACTCAGTGGGTTGGGCAGCAGCCCCTCATCCTCCCACTCAGAGTCATGGGTACTACGGCGAGACAACAGCCTGGTCATTCCCTTACCCGTGGGACGTATCTTAGTTTGGTCTCACAAAGGGAATGTTGTGAGGAGC
>NW_010255156.1:0-6780 GCF_000690775.1 Eurypyga helias | reverse complement strand
CAGCAGGAAAGTGTCCTTCACATCACCTCTGGAAGTGAAGTCAGGCCACCTCCATGTTCCTACTTGAGCTGCGTCTGGGTGGAGGAGGCCTTGGAGGGGTGTTTCTGTGCTCCTCTGAGATTGCATCCTCAGCAGAAAGCATGAACAACTGGGGGGATGTTCCTGTGGCCAGCTGTGTGCTAACAAAACTTCTGTTCTTATGATCAGCAAGAAAGGCTTTGCTGCAGCTACTCAGAAATGTACCGAAGGTTCAGACCAGGGTGAAAATCAGTTCTGCATGCAGTTGTTCACACTGTGTGCTCTTTTGTGTGCACGAGGGCTTATTGTACTGCCTTCAGGGAGAGAAAGTCTGCTGTGGAAATCCATCATGTCCTAGAAGTTTAGTAGAATTGCATGAAACATGCTTACTTACCTAAAAGAACAAATGTGAACATATGGAGATAGCCTTTTTTTTTCCTAACCTTAGGAAGTACCAGCAAAGATTTTCATGTTTGTAAATTGTCATTTTCTTAGAGCAAAGCCTTATGGAAAAGTCAATTCTTTACGATGAAAGATGTGATGGAAACTGTTACAGCTCTGATCCTGTGATTGCTTGAAAAGCAGAGGCAGCAACAGAAGAGGAAAATAAGAACCAAAGCTGCTCAGGTATGAGACACAGGAAAAGTGATGGGGCCTCACTGGAGTTTTCTTTGGGTTCCTGAGGTCCCTACCTGTCCTTGCAGGTGTGAGAGTCCTCTCTTCATTGGCTTGTGTACTCTGGTGACTGAACCGATCACTCTTCTCAGAAGGGACCAAACAAGAGAATAACCTCTTTGCTTGTGAGGAACACACTGGGCAAACACTATGATCTTTCTCTGTCCTGCTTGCTCTAACTCTTGTCTCCTTTTGACTTGGAAGGAGAGAGATTGGCGTTTCAGTGTTTGAAATGACATCTGGGATCAAATGCATGCCACTGATTTCATCATGCACCTCCAAAGAGCTGTGATTTTTCCTTTTATTTTTTTTTCTTCTGTCTCTATTCTTTGAGAAGTAGTGGGGCGAAACAAAAGCGTTGAGTGCTGCCAGTGGTCCTCAGGCATAGAGGCCAGAGCCAGAGCCGTAGAGCCCTCCGTGAGTTTGAATAGCTTTTCTTTTGCTGTACTAAATCAGGTTCAGAAGTAGGAACTTGATTGTCACTTTCTGGATTGGTTTGGTTCACTGTCTGTGAGCCCTAGCAGGGCAAAGTACCCTAGCTGGCTGGTACCAGTGCTACAGCCAGCCTAGGGCTAGATGCCCAGCTGTTGGGGTGGGCAGCATACTTCAGGGTTACGCGGGTTTACAGTTGCCGATGTTGCATCTCTCTGCTCTTCTGACACACCATGGTTGTGCCCACTCTGACGATTAGAGCCAGTCAGCAGTGACTTCTTCTGTGGCTGGAGGACCTCTCCACAGCAGCAGGGGCGGTGAGTTGGTGCAGCCTTTTGCACTTACGGGGCAGGCAGCAAGGGTGGGAGGAGGGTGCTGCATCTGATCCCCACTTCTCGGGGTGGTATGGACACAGCCGGTACGTCCTGCTGTGGAGCAGTTGTGGTTTATCAAGGTAAGGCCTGTGCAGCGGTTATTGATGCTAAAGTCACGCCAAGGTCATCTTATGGACCCAGTAATCCATGAGGTATCAGAGGGCAGAGCAGGACAATTCCTAGTGAGGCAAGTATAGCAAAATATAAATGGAAATATGTAAACTTGATAATGCAAATGAGTTTACTTTCCTTTTTATACAGCAGATGTTGTTTGACCTAGGAAAAAGAATAATATTATAGAAATTGAGATCAGTCTGAGGGGAAAAAATAAAGTCGTCTAAAAATAAAACACAAATAGCAGCTGCTTGAATTGTCTTTCTAATATATCAGTGTTGACAGCTCTCTCTTTCCCCCCGTTGAGCCAGGAATCCTATGGAAGCGGCTGGTAAAGAAGAGCTATTTCCTGAGGAAGAATGTGAACAGGGGCGACGGAGAGGCAGAAAGAATACTGCTTCATGTCAGTAGGCGCCCTGGGCAGGTTGGAGATGTGCGAGGGGATGCAGATGGCATCACTGCACAGGCACGGGGAAGGGCTCGGGGTCAGATGGTCTCACTGTTGATCGCTGTGGGTAAGACTCTTCTGCAGTTAGGAACCCCACTGGAATGGGGGAGAATAAAGATTAGCATAAATAAAACAAAGTAGTCTAAAATTGTGTCCTTACCATAGTCTGAATGCCCACTTGGAGTGAGCTTTCTGAGTGGCGTTAAAGTTGGTGACCTGTGCTTATTTGTCCTAGAGGAGGAGCTGAACTTAGTGCGTAAGGTAGGTAGGTTATGGCCTTTTGATGTAAGTGCAAAGCAAGTTTCTCACTCTGTAGGCTCAGTCAGTGGGAAAAGTACTGCCTAGGAAAGAAAAGAATAAAAGATCCTGACTTTTCAGTCCAGCAGCTAGTGTTTTTTTACTGTCCAGCTTGGGCTGTTTAGCCAAGACTCTGTGCTTAGGTCTGATTTTCAGCAAATGATAAACACCTCTTCTTTAAAAACGAGAGGTTTTTGTAAGGGGCTTAAGTTGAACGCAAAAATTAAGGCATTCCTTTATTGTCTGTGAGCAGTTACGCTGGAACTGGTGTAATATGACTGTGAGAAAAACTGGATGTGCTTTCCTTTGTGCGTGAGGAGCTCTGCCTTCGGGAGCTGGGTGCTGGGAGCCCGAGCAGGCACGCTGCAGCTCCTCAGTGCATGCAGTGCCCTGTCCACAGCATGCTGTAGAGCAAATAACACGTTTTTAGTTTTACACAAATGTGCATAACTTCATCCATTTCTTGTGGCGGCTCTGACAGGAAAAGGAAATCTATGACGCACATCACCCATTTATTTGGCACAGGCAGTGTTTATTGCTGAGGGAGGCATTCTCATGGAATTGATTGCACAATTTCCTCTCCGTGTACTGTTTTCAAGTAATATCCCAAGACCTCTGTGTACTAAGGTACAGGGACACTTCTTTAAGGCCTGCAGAATACTACAGCAGAGGAAAAAGAAGCCACACAGTGGAAAATTTAACAGAAAAAAATATAATTTTAATTACACTGTAAATCTGGAGCTTTCTCCACTCTGCTGGGAATCTCTGTGGAAATTCCCATTCCCAATAGGTTAACTTTGTAGATTTCTCCACAGAATGAAGAACAGCTTTGGGTTTTATGGCTGTTTCATTTTCTCAGGTATGAAAGGTGGTTTCGGTCCAGTGTTAGTTCTTGTTCATGCTTTAGGCATGCCAGGATTACGCAGGTGTAATGAGGGGAGAGAGTGTACATTTTGGACAACAAGAAAGGTATGTTCTTAGTGTGATGGCTTGCTGAAGGGGCAGGATTGTTGCCAGTCCCAACAGGCGAAGAGGGTTGAAGCCATTAATATCACAAAAGGCAGGAAGAGAGGGGTTGTTGCCTTGATTCAAAGGACTGTTTGACAATATGTATCTTAAACACCATAAATGACAAACAGTAGAGAAAGAGAGAGAGAAAATCAATCCTGAAAGAGCATGGCTCCTGTTATTTTTTTAAAAAATAATTATTTTAATCTGCCCACAATCATTTGTACCAAAGCTTCAGTGTAATAGTTGCCTCATTTGCATGCGGAGAGACATGCAGTTGGATGCTTGCACACAAATATGTGCCAGGTGATGACGCTGGTTACAAGTAAGTATGAACTGAAGATTGCAACCAGAAAATTTAGAGCCCTTTTTTGAAAAGATGACTCAAAGTGTAGGGATGGAAGAACGGTGGTGCGTAACAGTAGTTACAGGCAATAGATTATGTTCCCTTCCACTCTGTAGAAAATGTCAGTGACATCCCTGTGCGTATCTGCATGGTGAAGGTGCGTGTCTGCTTATGAAAGAGCTGCCTGATGAGTAACACTTTTTTCTGTCCTGGCTGCCTGGTGAATGGCTCCTCACCTGCATTGCTCTCCTAAACTCTTGGAGGGAGGTTTGGCAGCCAGCACAGTCTTAATTATATCATTTCACTTCTCTGGAGAATCTGTCGGTTTCTGCTAACTTTCTGATTATTCTTTCAGGCTCCAGAAGGAAGTGATTTCCTCCTAAGCTTCTGTTTTCACACTCGTGAATGGCATCTACCTCTTCTGAGCCTCTTGATGCTCCTCCTCAGGGGAGCAGCGTGAGCACTGAGCTGGTACTCGGGGGCTCTCTGGCTGCAGCAGCAGTGTGCACTGTGTGTGTGTCAGCACGGAGGGAGCTGGCTCACTGGTGTGGCCTTTTGTGCGTGCTGACCTCTGAACCAGACACAAGACTCAGACTCAGAGGAGGCCAGTGATTAATCAAATCAGGGATCAACTGTGACTCAACCTTTGGATACCCAGCTGAGGTTGTGTCCATGGCTGATTATAAGAGGAAAATATATTTAGCTATTTACAGCTGTATGTCCCTCTGACTGAGGACAAGGCACCATGGATAAATATATTTATGTTTGTTAGATGTGCAAATTGTGGTTCCTTTGAAAACCTCACAGTTTATCATAAAGCCTCAGAAAGCACGTGGCTATTTATTGACGCTAGAGGACTTCCTGAGACTAGGCTGTGGAAGTCTCTGCTTGGAGTATTTGACATAGGCTAGCATGTCCACAAGGGAAAAAAGCCCAGACGTCGCCATCTGCGCATGAAAGACTAAAGGTGGCTTTAAGCAGGCCTCTGTAGGAGATAATTGTCTCCCTCCAAGTAGTTACACTTTCTAGATGCCCATTTTAGAAGCCTACAGTGTTCTCAAGCCCAGATCTACAGTTAGTGGAGAACAGAACACATTAACTTTACATTGCTAATATATTTCACAGTGCTGTGTGATATTAGCAAACTCCAAATTGCTGTCAGGACTTCAAGGTATTCTGGAACATCCTTTGATGCTACGAAGTAATGCATTTTCCATATTACTCCTTTGAACACATTATATATGCAAAGTCTAGCACTTCTTATAGGAGAAGAGGAATTATCATACAATATGATTTTTTTTCCTCTAGTCCTTTCATGGCTCATAACATATAAAATTTCTTCTTATAATCCAGGCTAGAAACTCAAACTTAATTTATACAGTATTGAAAACATTACAGGGCATAAATCAGTTCAATTTTTAAAGTTCCTGTATGATATTTTCAGAGCAGCCAAATTCCTTCATTCGCCTGGACTCCTTCCAAATTTCTGCCAGCGCTCATGGAAATCTAAATAACTTTGGAGAAAAAGCAGGTTTTCCGTGGAGGCTCGGATTACCCTGTCACCCTTCCTCCACTGCAGACAGGCCTCTGATAAACATGGAGAATAGGGACAGGGAAATTACTTCATTACTTCATGTCCTTTTCAATTACAAACATCGAGGAGCCTGAGCCTCCTGCCAGCTCACGCCCCAGACCCTTGCAAATTTGTGGCTTTCAAAAGCCAACAGTTGCATTTCCTTTGCCAGCAGGGATAAGCGATAGAAAGCAAACAGGGGAGCTCACTTGAGTTTTATTTCTGAGTGTTATTTAAAAAGTTTCAAATCTCAGCTCTGTTTATTTAAAATCTGACTCCAGCTGAAATGGAAGTCTGCGAACTAGAGAAGTGATCAAAACAGGGCTGCACCTTTCCTTTTTTCCTGGGAATTAATCACTTAGTGGTGGTGTGTTACTGCAATATTTCTGTGATCACTTAACCTGGAAGCAGTACTTCCAGATAGTTTCGTAATATTCTCCTGCTGACATCTTCAGATCTGCTATTTGTACTGTTCATCTGTTTCTAAAGCACATGAGGTTAATGCATTGTCTTTTTCCCAGCTTGGCTTTGTGTTTTGATTTACACCTAAAGAAACAAGTGTGTTTTCTTTGATGTCATTTTTCCATTATTGATTAACTAATATTGCGAAAGAAGTTTAAGATCTTACTCTAGAACCTCATTATTTCTATGAAAAAAAAGTTTCAGAACATTGTGTTATGGGGAGGGGGAGGAAAGCGTGGCAGGAGTGGATCTGATTTTCTACTCTGAGTGTAAATCTTACAGGCTCAACTTCAGCTCAGCGTTCAGGTCTGTGTTAGAAGTCACTGAAATAGAAGCCCGGGTTTGGGTTAACCACAGGTGTCTGTATGTAGCTCTGGGGAGGGTTTGCTGAAAGGCAGTCGCAGGGATTATTTCCCGCCTCTTTTTTTCACGTGGTGGCTCTGCAGTGCGGGCTCAGGCGACTTGGTACCTTGGCCTGGTCAGGTGTCTATCCTGCAGTGATACTTATCCTGATCTCCTTTGTGATTCCTCCCTTGTGATCAGTAGGGAGGGAAGGGAGAAGAGGACAAGGAAAAAGGCTGGGGGGTTCTTCAGTGGCTCCCAGTTCAGGTTTTGCTTTGATAGGAATCCAAAAATTCAGACATTCTTGTGAAATGAATCTGCAGTGGGTGTGGGTAGAGTGAAGAGCTGAGCACATGGAAACCGAGGCCATCCAGAAGTTCTCACTACAGTCTTTCCCAGGTTTTAATTATTACTAACGTGCACATTACTTGAACACTTCTGCTTAAGCTGGTGGGATTTTTCCTAAGTGAAATTGAAGTGTGGGGAGTTGTTAGTTAGAAGGCGTGCAGCATCCTTTTCATGCTGTCAAAGCTGCATCCCTTGGCTAGGACTCCAATGGATTCAGGCCTGGGGGGGGGGGCTATGTGTGCCTACGTGTGTATGTGTGCTTGCTTCGTGATACTCCCTGCTACCTCCTGGGCCATAAGGATTGGGTTAGGGTTAGGGTTACGGCATTGAGTGCACCCTCAGC
>NW_010255155.1:1386-1972 GCF_000690775.1 Eurypyga helias | reverse complement strand
GGGCACACGGCCGGTGTCTCCCCTGGTTCAAAGGAGGGGAGACCCCACACACGCTACGGCCGGACGAGCGATCCCCGGGGCTGGAAAGAGCTGGAAAACTCCTGGAGAGAGCGGGAGAACAGCTCTCGATGGAGCCGAGGCCTCTCGCTTATTTTAAAAAAGTATTCAGTGAATTACTGTGCAGAGGGAATCCCGACGATTTCCCATATCTGAATACTCGGATGTTTACCTGTCTGCTTCATCAATAATCAGCCACTGAGTGCGACGGAAATGAATGCATGCTGTGGACTTGATGTGATCAACCAGGCGACCAGGAGTTGAAATGAGGATATTTATCCCTTTACGTAATCTGTTGAGATTAAAAAAAAATCCAAAAAAACACAAAACCAAACCACAGCACAAGAAAAAGAAACAAGAAAAAAAAAAGAAAGAAAAAAGAAAGGAAAAGAACGATTAAAATAGGGAGAGAGAGAAATTAAAGAGAAGAAGAAAAAAGAGAGAAAAACAGAAGAGAGAAAAAGAAAGCAGAAAAGAGGTAGAAAGAGAGAGAAAAGAGAGAAAGAAAGAAAGAAAGAAAGAAAGAAAG
>NW_010255155.1:0-1205 GCF_000690775.1 Eurypyga helias | reverse complement strand
AAAAAAAAGAGAGAAAGAAAGAAAGGGCGAGGAAGAGATGGAGAAAGGAGAGATGAGAGTTCTGGCCCGGGAGGCGAGGAGTGAGCGCGGGTCCGGCCCCTCCTCACCAGACAGACAGACTGAGGGGCGAGTGCAGGGCCCTGACCTACCGCGAGCATCTCGAGGAGGATTTCAAAAAGCACCAAATTAATTTCCAAGGCAATTTTCCTGCGGCTGAGTCGGCTGCAACAGCTCCTCCCGCCCTCGGAAAATGTTTTTTTTTTTAAAAAAAACTCGTTTCTCTACTCTCTGTGCCGGGAAAGGAAAGAAACGAAAAGGAAAATGGGGAGGGAAAGAAGATGCTGGCGGATAGTTATTTTCCAAAGTTACAGGGCAGGAAAGTGTTTTCAGGTCGGGCACTGGGGCACAGGGAATCTGGGCGTTATTATTAAAACCTAAATCCACCGTGAAAACGGGAGTTTCTGCGCAGTGACAGAGAAGGGCCAGGGCAGGCCCGGAGGAAGGGCCGAGCTATTGGAAAAGATGCTCTTGATGTTTGAAGGTGGTTTCTATAATCCAGGTTGATTTATTTTTGTTTGGGGCTGCGAGGAACTAGAAAGAGAAAACCAAAAAGCTACCGGAGAAAGGAATAAGATCTTGACCTTTCCTAATTCTCCAAATCGGCAGTAATGGAAAGCAGAAGGTGCTATGGGAGGAGGCAGGAGGCGAGGGCCGAGCGGAGGGTGCAGCGGGGCCGGAGTCACGCATCCCACAGCCCGCAGCCGGCGGGTCGGAGCCCAGCTGGCGAGAGAAGGATCACTCGATTCCTTCCTCGGCACCCTCTCTGCTTAACACGGGATCAGTTTAGCGAAAACAGAGAAAAATAAATTGTGTCCGTCCTCGCTCCCACCCGCCGCGGTCCCGACGGGGATATTCCGTAGCGGGATCGTTTTATCCCGCTCCGATAAATCCGAGGAGAAAAGCCCGTTTTCCGCCTCGCCCGAGCTGTGCTCACATGGAAAACCGCCGCTGTGTAGATACTCGGAGCGCCTCGCGGTTTTGTTACAAACCCTTCATCTGATATGTAGAAAGGAGAGGAATGGGGGCATGTTAAAAAAAAAAAAATCAGTTCCACAGATGTCTGACCAAAGCCAAAGCAAGGCGGGGAAACCCAAATCCCCCCGACCCCCTCGGAATCAGCCGACGCACCCAGCCCCGGGACGAAC
>NW_010255154.1:0-3332 GCF_000690775.1 Eurypyga helias | reverse complement strand
CGCACCCCTCCGGCAAACCCAGGGCGCCAGGCGACAAAATCCCTGCAGACTGCAGGATTTACACACCCGTCCCCACAATATTCCTGGACTCTGCCTTTGCATACCCTAGGGAGAGCTTCCCGGCACAGTACAAGCAAGGAATGGTGCCATGTACCGGTTTTGCTGGGATCACCCTGGCTTGAAGAGACTTCGCTTCACTACTTAGGTACTCCTTACCCGGAGCAGCGGGTACGAAACTAAAACCAGTCGGAGTTTTGCGTTGCACGCTGCTAGGGTAAGAATCCCGGCCCCCCCCTCAGCACACCACCTCCCCCGCTGTTTGTCTTTTCCCAGCAAAGTGCTTCTTTTACCGGTGGCTTTGTAAATTAGGGTAAACGCCAGAGCGGACTGGCAGAGCGTTTTAACTCCGCACAGAATTTAAGCACCGCAAAAGCAAATCGAGGGGTGATTTTTCACCCCCTCCCCCGACGAGGATTGCGAGCAGGTTGTTTCGCGGGGAGAGCTTCTCTGCGCGGCACTTTGTCAGAGAAATACACCTGCGGGGCTCCCGGGGCACCTTGTTTTACAGGGTGATGGCTTTGGCAGAGGGTGTCAGAAACAGGCTACTAACCTCCTCCCCGTGCCGGGTTGGGATTTTTAAAATCTATTCCACACCGTCACTGTAGTTTGGAGGCCTTCTGACAACCGAGTGGAGCTTTCCTGCAGAAAATGTCGTGAATAATAGAGATTTAAATTGTCCTCAGCGGTGGCACACTTGGTACGGTATTTGCAAGGGGGGTAAACAGGGGGTTAGTGGCTCCAAAGTTTGTGTACATTTAATTTCGCTCGACGTCGCGCTGTTTGCGGTCATTTCACCCCGGTTAATGAAAGCTGTGGAGAACGTGAAGAGGTATCACGTGCCGGCGAAGATAAGTCGATTTTTTTTCCTTCTTTCTTTTTAAGATAGTTGCTGATTGTGTCCTACTTTGTCGTGGAAGGAAAAAAAAAAACCCCAAAAACCCCCAAACCAAAAGCGACCAGCCCCGTGTTTGATATGGGAACACTTAAAAAAAAAAAAAAAAAAAAAAAAAAAAAAAAAAAAAAAAAAAGAGAGAAGGTATTGTCCTGTCATAATGACCACCCACAGTATTTTCCCAGAAGCATTTGGTGCTGTAAGCATTCGGGTATTGCTCTTTTCCCCCCCAGCTAAGCGATTTCTTGCAATTTTCAATTCGACGTCGAAGGTGGGGAGGGGGAAAAGCGCTTGACGCGGAGGGATAGAAGTGGCTTTTTGTGCGAGAGAGTTTTTGTAGCCTTGAGACGATCCTGCTCCCTCTTTCTAAAGAAGTCTGAGAGACACTTTCGCGGTGGTGTAGGGGGGGTTAATTACACTTTCGGAAGGTAAAGAACGGGAATAATAACCGGATTCGGATCTCTTGTAGGCAAAACAAACTTAGCTGCGCTCTACGGTGTGGGGTTTTTTTTTGTTTAAGCGGAGGATAGTGACATCTTTTTGGGGCTTCTTTCCTTCCTAACCGCCAGGGGTGTGTGCTAGGGGTTTAAAAAAAACCACTGAAATTTCTTTTTCTTGGTGCTTAGTACACACTATTTTAATTTATTAAGTCGCTGGAGAAAGCAGTCTGGAACAAATTTCACCTTTTAGGGAGCCACCTGAATATAATCCAGTATCCCCGCCTCTCTGACTAGCCAAATCTTCCAACTCTGTACCTAGAGGTATCCATTTTAAGCTCTTTAATATTTCCCTACCTCTCTAAACCGCCATTTTAATTAACAAAAAGCCAATTTCCCAGTCGTCTTGGAAAGTGCGGTGAAGCAGGTTAAGAAACCAATTGCTCGGAATAGCCAGCACTGCGAGCAAATGAATGCGTGAGCCATCCTTCCCTCCCTAGGATTGGCTTCTGTTCTCCCGATTCGGCTTGGGTGAAGTTATGCTGTGATTTATCAGATAGTTTAACTCCCAACTCGCTCTTCTTGTAAGTCAAAATTAAACCACCTCCTGGGTGCTTTGTAAATACAGCTTTAGCGCTTTTTTTTTTTTTTTTCCCCCCCATGCAGCAGATTGACATGTTGACGATTCTGCTTTAAGGAATGTGACAATAAAGTGGAAAACCAAAGGCTGGCAAGCACTTCATCAAGGATAAAAAGGTTCTGCTGTAAGGATGTCACTCAATTTATTGTGAAAGTCGAATGAATTACGTTTAATGAAAGTGCTCCCCAGATGAATATTACCAGCAATTTCCTGAGTTGGCTCTGTCAGATTGATATGAGGAAATGCCAACCCATATCAAAAAAGATCTCCAGTCTCAATTACTATGCAAGCTTTCGAAGAGCTCCTTTTTATTGATATGATATATATTGGCGGTTTCTCAATGCTGTGGAGACTGCTCTCTGTTCAACAGGACAGCATATTTCCTAGTTTATTGCTTAACCCTAGGTTTTTCTGACTGTTGTTTAAACTTCTGTGAGTGCCCTTCTTTTAAGGAGAAAGAGACTCTCATCCTCTTTTTCCTTTCTGTGACCTAGAGAGACCAAAGGTGTGTGCCTAGCAGAGAGCAGGGGCGATGCTCATTGCAGGAAGTTTGTTCAGCCTGGGTGGACACAGAGGAAGGTCAAGAGAAATAACTCGGCTGAGACAATGACGTTGGATCCTCTCATTTTCACTGTATTTCGAGGCGATAATCCAGAGCAAGGCAATATTTGTTACCTAGCAATCCCAGTATTCCCGCCCCTTCTTCCTCATTCCTCTAGGGCTTCTTTGGGCAAATTAGAAATTCACTAAGCCCCCGAAGAGAGAGAAAAGCTCTTATGTGGCCTCATCTACATAAGAATTGACTTTGTGAGAGGCTTTCTGTTCTATTTTAACTACTATGACACCAGTCGCTGCTTAGAAACACAGCTTCTTTTCCCAGAATCCATCTTACTGGGTTTGTTTTGATTAAAGGAAGGATTCTTTTGCCACTGGTCCCTTCTCTTTCATTTTTTTAATCGAAGAGGAGAGAGAAAGAGACGTTATTGAAGGACGACAATCGGGATGTGCAGGACGGGGACGTGGGCTCCTTGCGTGCAGCATTAAAGAGGAAGCAGAAAGCGCTTGTCCTTATCATGTGTCGGGTTAGTTTGGGTTCCCATTTTCCTGTTCGTTACTGGATCCGCGTCTAAAAGCTTTCTTCAGTGCACGATTAGTCCACGTGATTTTTTTTTTTTTTTAAGTTTGTTTTCCTCGCCTCTGTCGGAGATGCTGAACGTTTTCAGCAGCCGAAGGCTAGTGCGAGCGCTGCGGGGAGAGCGGTCAAGGGCTTGCAGACGGGCTGGGACAAGATTGACTTTGCGGT
>NW_010255153.1:562-823 GCF_000690775.1 Eurypyga helias | reverse complement strand
GGCGCCACACCTGGGTCTCCAAGCAGGATCAGCTCCGCTCTCCAGATGCGCTGCCATGCGCCGGAGCAGGAACAACCATGTTTTTCAGGAGCACAAACACACCAGCGCAACTCTCGGACCTGGCACTCCCGTCTCCCTTTCTTTTCCAGTCCAGCCTCCCGCCGTCCCGCGCTCGCTTGAGGAGCACCGCTTCTCCCTAATTTTCCCGGAGCCGGGCTGACGAGCAGCCTGTGCACTCCCGCAGCTCCCCGGGTCGTGCTT
>NW_010255153.1:0-535 GCF_000690775.1 Eurypyga helias | reverse complement strand
CTAACTGCCCTGTGATCCCTGTCTCCCACCTCGGGAAGGGCAGGCCGTGTTCCTGAAGGAAGGGCTGTCAGCGTGAGCAGGCTGTGCTCCCCACGTCGCAGCCTCCAGGAGGATTCTGCTCGTCCCTAAATACGGAACCAGAGGGCCCGGAAAAACACCTGACGGATCCGACGGGGCAGGGGTTAATCCGGGCATCGTTACAAGCAGCGTGCCTGAGAGCAAACCCAGCGTGGAAAGGGAGGAACGCGGGTAACTCCCGGCAAAAAGAGAAAAACACCACGAGAAACCAAAACATGAGGGACAAAGCGACCTTTGGCCTCATTTCCCTGGACACGCAAGCACAGGGAAGCTCCGTGCCCGCTGCCCCAGCTTCGGCAGCCAGTCAAGGGCCCGGCCGGCCCAGCGGCTTCCAGAAACCAGGCCGAGGGAAAGCAGCGTCCCTGCGCACCGGGAAGAGCCGGAGCGCAGATGGGATCCCCAGACTACACCGACAATCGGCTCCCAGAACCCGGATCGGGCAGCACACCCTCAGGGG
>NW_010255152.1:1086-3872 GCF_000690775.1 Eurypyga helias | reverse complement strand
TGAGGAGAAGGACTTGGGGGTACTGGTAGATGAAAAGCTGAACATGAGCCGGCAGTGTGCACTGGCAGCCCAGAAAGCCAATCGTATCCTGAGCTGCATCAGATGTGTGGCCAGCAGGTCGAGGGAGGTGATTCTCGCTGTCTCCTCTGCTCTTGTGAGACTCCACCTGGAGTACTGCATTCAGCTGTGGAACCCTCAACAGAAAAAAGATACAGACCAGTTGGAGTGAGTCCAGAGGAGGGCCACGAAGGTGGAGCACCTCTCCTATGACGAAAGGCTGAGAGAACTGGGCTTGTTCAGCCTGGAGAAGAGAAGTCTCCAGGGAGACCTTATTGCAGCCTTCCAGTACCTGAAGGGGGCCTACAAGGAAGCTGGGAGGGGACTTTTTACAAGGGCCTGTAGTGATAGGACAAGGGGTAACAGGTTTAAATCAAAAGTGAGTAGTTTTATAGTAGATATCAGGAGGAAGTTCTTCACGGAGAGGGTGGTGAGGCACTGGAACAGGTTGCCCAGAGATGTTGTGGATGCCCCATCCCTGGCTGTCTTCAAGGCCAGGCTGGATGAGGCTTTGAGCAACCTGGTCTAGTGGAAGGGGGCCCTGCCCATGGCAGGGGGGTTGGAACTAGATGATCTTTAAGGTCCCTTCCAACCCAAATGGTTCTATGATTCTATGATACACTAACTTATGAAATTTAAAAATACGGTGAACCATAAAACCTGAATAATTTAGAGCTGATGTGGCAATATCTTTACACTTGGCAGTTTTAAGGAAAATGACACAAAGGCTTTAACTGTATCAAAATAGAGGAACCAACATAGTATATGCAAATAATCTTTTTTGCAAGAGGGTTGTCAGCCAGTAGCAACTTCTTAAATCCATTTGACCATATATATAGGCAACTCTTTTCTACATAATCTGAGATCTGTTTGTCTAACAGCTTTCAAGAGGCTTCTCCTGATCAATGAGTCTCCTTGAAAAGATTATTGAAATGTATTGTTAATTCATCTATTTTAATACAGCTCAACCTTTGCTCATGCTCCTTAGAGCTGTCTTGTGTAGGTGATTTTGTAACACATGCTACCTACTTATGATTGTGTTCATATATCCTATGAGCTGTCACATATTTTACTTATAATAAAGTCAGGATGTCCATTCAGTACAGACTGAACAAACAAAACCAGGTAGGTGAACAAAACAAAAGAAACAAAATAAGCAATGTAACTTCAAATAAGCTAAAAATTAATACACAAAGATGATCTAATGTTAAAATGGCTCAGTGATACACAGTAAATGCACAATTTCTAGATAACAATATCATATTCTATTGTGAGTGTTATAGTCTTGGCCAACAGAAGCTATTGAAATGAGAGCTTCTAAAATTGAACATTAGTCTTACAGCTAAATCTTAAAAGTCAGCCTCTGATGTTAGAAGTTGTACCAAACTCAATTTTCCTTGTGGGTCAAGCACAGAGAGAAATATATACCAGAGCACACATAATAAAAGCTTAGCAAGACACAAGTTTCAAGGTAGTAGGTAAAAGACAGAATGATCTGGTTCTTATATTGCTTTCCATATTCAAAGGTGTTCACTCAGGGTTAACAATCAAATAAGGAACCTCCTAACAGAGATGATAGGGACAGATATGTAGAAGGGGATGTAATACTTGGTGCCAATGACTGCCTAAAGGCCTATGTACATCAGTCACTTTTTTTGCCCGTCAAAAAAATTCAGCCCTGAACATAACAAGATGGAAATAAGAGAGGCCAGAACATAAGATCACTTTAGGTATACATGAGAATCATCAGCAATTATAACTTCAGCTTTCTTCTGGATATCTACCTTAGTTTGACAGTACAGCCATGACCCTTACATACTCACACTTCAGTAGTTCACATAACTATTATATTGTTACAGGGCAGGTTCTCCAGCATCTTGAATTTATCTTATTTGTATACCGAAATTCCTTAGCTGAAGTTAATATAAAAACTGGAAAATTATCATATAAATTTTAAATGTCAACTCTGACTATAGAGGCAATACTCAAGATACTCTGCTCATAAACAGAGAAGAATGATGAATTTCCTATGAAGGAGCAATGTGGCAAATCAGACCTATCTAATCAATTTCATTTTTTATGATTTCCTGATTTTCTTCTCTTCCAATGCACAGACAACTAGCTAGCATTTAAAGGAACATGGGAGAGTGGAGCTGGTTGTAACATATTTACCCAAGTAAGTACTTGGATGTACCAATAAGTTTTTTTAAAAATACTGTCGTGGTTTAACTCCGGCTAGCAAAATCCCATGAAGCCGCTCTCACAAATCCCCCTCCCCTCCTCCAGTGGAGGGGAAGAATCAGAGGAAAAAGAAATAAGGAAGCTCATAAAATTGAGATAAGAACTATTTGCTAATGAAATGTAAATTAATATATACAAGCCCTACTAATAATATATAATTAAAACAATAGAAAATAAAACATATGATACAGTATGATACAATTCCTCACCACCCACTGACCAATGCACAACAGGTGTTGAGTAGCAAGAGTCAGACCCAGAGAGCCCGGGAGATGTGGCCAGAGAGCGATCACAGCATGAGAGACATAGCCCGAGAACAAACATGGCACGAGAACTTCAGCCCGATGGCTGAAGCCTGAGAGCTATCACAGCAGGTTCCGAGTGAACTCAATCAGCGATAACAAGACCAGGAAAACTAAACAAACCCACCAACTCCTTCATGAATGAGTGAACACAGGAGTTAGCAAAGCAGCTAATGCAGGAGTCCG
>NW_010255152.1:506-848 GCF_000690775.1 Eurypyga helias | reverse complement strand
ACTTTGAAACCTGGGCATTCATTGCCAGTGCCAGCTGAGACCTTATCAGTGCTGCTCTCTGTATCCAGGAACACATCTTCCTAGCAGCCACGGTAAAGAGAGTTAACTTTTTCCTGACTGAATCCAGCACATTCTCCCAATTTCATCATGCTAAAGTACATATTGTTCCATAAATTCTCATTAATCAGCTTCCCATTTCCCATCGCATCGCACACAGATATTATTCCCTTAGTCTATGGACCATCTTGGCAAAATGTCCATTAAAATTTCCATTAGTCCATGACTTCAGCTTCCATCAGGTGTGGGGGTCACTCAGGACAGGAAAGGTGAAGTGTTGCGTGG
>NW_010255152.1:0-346 GCF_000690775.1 Eurypyga helias | reverse complement strand
CTATTTAGTTTATGGCCTAGTTTCACCCAGAATCAAATCTCCTTGAGGTACACATCGGACTAGCCCATCTTCTCTCATTCCCCACCAAGTACATCCAGGTCCTTGAGCAAAAGCAATCCTTGGATGGGTTTGCCTTTACCCAAGGCGAGAAAAACCCAGACTGTATTTCCCAGCATATGTTTAACATGCACCACAGGGACTTTATCTCCTTCCACAGTGCGTAGATGTTTTGATTGGGCAGGGCCAGCATGATTAGGATATTCTCTGGTATTGACTAACCAGGTGGCCTTTGCCAAATGTGTATCCCAAATCTTGAATGTTCCAACCCCCATTGCTCTCAGGGTGG
>NW_010255151.1:0-1566 GCF_000690775.1 Eurypyga helias | reverse complement strand
GGTACTGGTCCATACTGGTCCTGCCGGGGCAGCTCCGGGTGCTGGAAGTGATTCCCATCTTCGGAATTTGGGTTTGTCCCCAAATGGTGTGGTTTTGCCCCAAAACTGGGGGTTACTCACGTGCCGGGGGGTACCCCAAAGCGGGGACGTCGGGGAGGGGCTCACGCTGGGGGGGAGCTTTTGGCTCAAATTTGGGGAATGTTTGCCCAAAATCGGGTGTTTTTGCACAAAAGTGGCGATTTTTTGCACTCAAAATGCCAATTTCTGCATGAAAATGCCGGTTCTTTTCCCCCCAAATGCCGTTTTTTTCCACAGAAACTGCAGGTTTTCCTCAGGCACCGGTGACTTCTGCCCCCAAATGTGGAGGTTTTGCCCCAAAATGATGATTTTTCTTGCTTGTGCGCGATGGGGTTTGCACCCCAATAACGCCATTCCTGCCCCAAAAAACGGGGAGTTCTGCCCAAAAAACAGGGAGTTCTGCCCAAAAAATTGGAGGTTTTCTCATGCACAGGTGATTTTTGCCCCAAAACGGGGGTTTTGCTCCAAACCGGCGGGTTTCGCTCTCGCGCGGCGTCGTTTGCGCCACAACGGGACGATTTTTGCTCCCGCGTGGGCAGTTCTTGCCCAAAAACGTGGATTTTTGTCCCAAACCACGGGGTTTTGCTCGCACCCGGGCGGGCGTTGCTCAGAAACGGGGAGTTTTGCACCATAACGAGGCGATTCCTGTTCACGCACAGGTGGGTCGTACCCAAAAATTGTTATTTGCCCAAAAATGAGAAATCTTGCCCCAAAAACGTGAGTTTTCGCTCGGGCGCCATTGGGTTTTGCGCACACACGAGTGATTTTTTGCACCAAAACGGGGACGTCCGCTCGCACGCGCTGGCGTTTAACGCAAATTTTCCTCGCGTGAGTGTGATCTTTTGACCAAAAATCGGGGAGTTTTGACCCAAAACAGCGAGTTTTGACCAAAAATGTGGGGTTTTACCCATGCGCGGGTGACTTGCCCCCGGAAGTGGGGCGTTTTCTGCGCAAAACCAGAAAACGGGCGTTTTGCTCACGCCCGTTGGGTTTGGCTCCACGCCGAGATGATTTCAGCCCCCAAAAAGGTGATTTTTAGCCCCAAAATGGGGGTCGTTCCCCACAAACGTTGGGTTTTGCACACGCGCGTTTTGGTTGGAAACGGCGGGTTTGCAATGTGATTTGGACATTCTTGCCCCAAAATTGGGACTTTTTTCCCCCTGCCCCAAAACAGGCTCACGCCCGTTGGGTTTGGCTCCACGCCGAGATGATTTCAGCCCCCAAAAAGGTGATTTTTAGCCCCAAAATGGGGGTCGTTCCCCACAAACGTTGGGTTTTGCACACGCGCGTTTTGGTTGGAAACGGCGGGTTTGCAATGTGATTTGGACATTCTTGCCCCAAAATTGGGACTTTTTTCCCCCTGCCCCAAAACAGGCACTTTTTAACCTCCTGCCCCAAAATTGGCCCTTTTTTCCTCCTGCCCCAAAATTGGCCCTTTTTTCCCCTTGCCCCAAAATTGGCACTTTTTTCCCCTTGCCCCAAAAGAGG
>NW_010255150.1:0-2682 GCF_000690775.1 Eurypyga helias | reverse complement strand
CTGGTTAAGTTTTGCTGCCGCTGGACCTTGAGACCTGGGGTTCCCCTTCCCAACATTTTGTCCTTCTGGGAGATTGCAGGGCCCCAGGGCTCGCCCGTGGGTGCCGGGTGGGTGCCCACGCGTGCCCATGACTAATATCAGAGCTCCACCTAGTGCTGCGCAGCCCCTCTGGCCGCCAGCCCGGCCTGCCAGCGTGGGGGGAAATGAGGGGGGGGAAAGGGAAAAAAAAAATTAAAACATATTAAAGGTGTTAATAAGCGACTTATTTAAACGGAGTATCACATATTGAACATTAATCACCTTGCAGTAAAAGTGTAATTAAGGAGTCACCCTGCCTTCTGGGGAAGGCTCGCTTGGAAGCCGAGAGAAAATGGTCTCTTTATTAACACAAATTATTTTATTTGGCTAAAGGTAATAATTCTAAGTGAGGTCAACGGGACTCGTGCACACGCGAGTGGCGCCGGGTCCCGGCCAGCGTTTCCATGGCGACTGAGCCAAGTTCATCCTCCGCGGTAATGGCTTTGCTCTCCCACCACCGCTCGGGATTGTTTCCCAGGAAAAAGCAGCCTTCGTTCTGTCAGCAGCACCCCCTCGCCGCACGCCCCGGGGACCGCGCAGGAGAAACCCCCCCAGCCCTTCCAAAGGGCCATGTTGGAAGGGCAGCAGCACTGGGGGCTCGTGGCACGGCACCCACCAAATGTTCTCCACGTGGGAACAGCATTCAACAAGCAGGACCAGCGCCAGATGCCGCTTTTCGCCTCTTCTAGCACAGCTGCAGCCTGGGACGGCCGTAGGACCATGTCCACGCCGGCCCCGCACGGCCGCAGCCCTGGGAAGTTTCCCCACCGCCTTCCCGGGGAGACCCTGGGCTTTATGGGGGCTGCAGCTTCCCCGGGGAACTCCAACACAAACCCACAAGGAAAGCCACGCCAGGGATGTGCCCCCAGATGTTTTCCAGGCAGAAACGCCTTTTTCCTCCCCATTTTAGCACAGTTCTAGCTAACGCATTTGGCATCTTAATGGGCACCACGTGGCAGCGAGTCATTTACCTGCGAGCATTTCCAGGCTCTCACAGTGTCCATTATGAGCAAGGAACAGCATATTTAAAAATACATCTAATTTCATGAAATTGAACCCTAATAAACGTACTAGTAAGAATCAGCGAGGGTTTGGGCTGTAAAAACCCGTTTCCCTGAGCACATTCCTATGCTCGGAGAACTCATGTGTTATTCTGTCTCCCGCAGATTATTGTCGGAACGCAGCGGTGATTTATCTGTCTCCCATGTCATGTCATCCGTTTATGTACACTATTATATGTAGAGTACGGCATTAACATTTTACTATTATTCTTACCTTTCAATGCAAAAAGATAAGAGTGTAAATCTGGGAGACAAGGGATGTGTCAACAGCTGAGCCAGCACTGCCGGCACGCGGGGCCGGGTGCTGGTCCTCCTCCCGCTGCTCAGCAGGGGACCGTGTCCAGCCCAGCGACCGCCGTGGGGACGTCGTCCTCACCGAAACGCGGCCTCGCCCGGCGACGGGCACGCTCACCACATCCCCCGAGAAAACCGACCCCCTTAACGCGAACATCCCTTTCCAGCACAAAGCATCCTCCCGCGTGTGGCAAACATAAACCACCTCCCTGCCACGCCAGACGGAGCAACAAACAGCCTGCTCACAAGTTACGGCCGGGCCCGCGTAACTTATTAACACCTAGTCAGGATTAATCAAGCAGGGAAAGCCAAAGCAGGTCCCTAATTAGTTGCTGATGATAACTGTATTTGTCATCCTCTCCCAATTAGTCTACTGTACATTTTGGAGTTTAATTGCACCTGGTTCTTCATTTAAATGTCATCATGTGCATATATTCTCCTCATTCTTTAGTAAATTTGAGAAAAATTTGACATTAAATATAGATTATCTTTAGATTTTCATAATTAACACGACTGAACTGTCTTCGGCCTAAATACATCTCCTTCTGTTATAAATCTGGCCGCTCTCTTGGAAGCGGGTGTTTCCGGGGGTGCCGCAGATGTGGGTTTGCATCCCCCTGGCACTGCTGACACTGGGGCCACACACAGGTGACACTGGTGGCCATGGCCAGGCTGTGGCCTTGGGGCCTCTTCCCTTCCCAGACCCCACACAAGGAAAGGATGGGGCAACCCTTGGGGTTTTCTCGCTTTTGGGGTTTTTTTGTACTTTTCCTAGCTGAGAACATTTTTAGGAGTCGGATTTGCGAACGGTGGGTCAGATGATACCCAGGGGAATGAGGGAGGCGAGGAGACTGTTTCACCTCTCTCCATCCTGCCGCCAAACCTGTCCCAGGCAGCGCGGGGACGGGCAGCCCCACTCAGCCCTCCTGTCCTGCATCACCCTGCGGACAAGACCCCTGCTGCGCTACTCGGGTCGCACCCGATTCCCGCAGATCCAGATTAGAGGATGTTCAATATATTGATGTACAAGAAAAAGCTCCAGCCACTGCTGCCTTTAACCCTTCAGCTGCTGCGCTGCTCACCGGCAGGACTCTCTAGCTCCAGCCTCCCCTGCCACCCGGCAAAGCTGTCGCCGGGGCTGGGTTCGTCCAGCCACATCAACCACCTGCACCCTGCGTCCGGCTGCGTGCCTGCTCGCTAACCAGCGGCTCGGAGGGAGCGAGACCCAGGGAATTGCTGATCGTGAGCC
>NW_010255149.1:0-311 GCF_000690775.1 Eurypyga helias | reverse complement strand
GCTGCGTACCAGAGGAGAGAAGGGAAAAGGTGTAATTACTGAAAGTTCCCAAAACATAGCACATGAAACACGCAAAGACTGCCAATATTGCATACAGATACATGATTATTCACAAATCCAGTAGTACACAGAGCAGTCAAATAAGACTCTTCAATCTAGTTCAAGCAAATATGATCAGTATCATAAGGAACATGGCCGGCAGTAAATGTCACCATTCTATGAAGAAATTAAAGATCCACAAACTTATGGGATCCACAAACTTACGGTGCTGACCAGCCACCAGAGAAACTCTATAACAAATTCTTGTCACA
>NW_010255148.1:7200-13510 GCF_000690775.1 Eurypyga helias | reverse complement strand
GGGGGAACCTGCTCCCTGCACGCCGTGCCCAGGAACCTACCGCCCTGAAAACTTAGCAGATGGGGTGGACCCCAGGCCTCACGTGCCATGGGATCCTCTGCTTTCTCGGGAGATGGTTTCGCAGCAGCAAGGGGTCCCGTCCCCTTGTGAGCCTGGGGCTAACTCACGCCTGAGCGCTGGCTTTGGCAGCCTCTCCCCCACCCGCACGCCGGAGCTGGGTTTGCCTTTGGGAAGGGCTCTTTGGAGAGGGACGTAGGAAAAACAGTTCCCACCCCCAGAGGCTGTGGGGCTGCCCTGGCCAGGGATCCCTCCAAATGTGTTTGTGGACACAAGCCCTTGCAGGACTCCAAATATCTCAGAGGATTGGGAATGAGTTTCAGACAGAGCCATGCTACTGGGGGCCTGCCTGCCCCTCCCCCCCCATCCCCGGATTGCTCTGCCAGGTGCCTCAGTTTCCCCATCTGTAACTGCAGGTGGTGAAACCTGCCATGGGGACCTGCCAGTGGCAGCTCACAGAGGGCTCAGCAGTTTGCCCAGGATAAATTAACTGTGTGGAGGACTCGCATTGTTGTGAGTGAGACTGGTAAATTATTGCTGGAGAAGGGAAAAACAAAGGATAATTCTCAATTAAATACTGTTGTTCTCAGCTTGGGAAGGAGAGGAGCCTTCTTCTCGGGTCCTGGGAAGATGCCCAGGGGCTAGGAAGCCTGTTGGGATGGGATTGTCCTGACCATTTTGAAATCCTCAGCCTCAGGTCACGGGCTTGCCAGTGTCCTGGGAGAGCTGCCCAGCCTGTCTCTGGGCTGCTGGTAGGAATTTCTCTGTCAGTGCCGGGGTACTGATGAGCTTCCAGAGTCCTCCAGGGCCACCACCATTCCGCAGGGATGACGCTGGTAATGTCACATAGCTTGTCTCCCATCATGTCCTGGGTGAAATGGCAAGGGGAGGTGCCTGCATGCTAGGGGGGAAGCACGCGGAGGGCACGGGGTGTCCTTGCTGCCCGAGGAACGTTCCCGGGGGGCTCTGCAGGCACTGACACTCTCACTTCCCCTCTGCACACAGGCAACCAGGATTAAATCACCACTGGTAAAATTAGCAGATGACACACAGGGTGGGCTGGTGGCAAAACCTGGGCTGGGGGAGCAAGGCGGGCTGCAGGTCATCGCAGAGCTGGGCACAACCAGCAACACAAGGTGTCCGCTGCTGAGTGCTGCTGGGCCTTTTGCTGCCACCTGGCAAACGGAGAGACAATGAGGGGCTGAGCACAGCCATGGGACAGGAGGGTGGGAGGCCACAGGGATGTCTTAGGAAAAGCCAAAGCCCCTGGAGAGCTGTGAGGGGGGATGGCAACCGGTGCCTGCTAAATTTAGAGCCCACTCAGGGAAAAAAATTAAAAAGATTGCAGGCTCCAAATTTAGCCGGTGGCAGCTCCTGCTGAGCGCCGCTCCATCGTGTTGCCGCTGCCAATGCCCCTTCAGCCACAGCACCCCAAATCGGGCACCTCCTGTTTGAGTTCCCAGAGGTGGGGACCCCACGCCTGGGCAGGAAGTGGGGAACCCCAGCGCACCCCAGGACCAGCCGAGTATGTCATCACCATCTTTATTTGAGGCAAGCCCACAGCAGCCCGGGTGTACACAGCAACACGCGCTACGCTACGGACGCCATTTCCATGCAGGCAACCACGGCTACGCACACAGTGGAAGGACGGGGCTGGCATTGGGCTGGGGCTCCCACGGAAATGGGGTCCCCCAGATCTCAGGGATCCCCCAGCACGGTGCCGACTCAGCGGGGCACATACGCACTGGCACCAGTGCCTGGGGGATGTTTGGGGGCTCCTGGTCCATCCTGCGGCCTTCAGAGGACACAATGGGGTGAGCTGGGAGACACGGAAGAGCACAGGGGGTTCAGAGCCTCGAGTGCCCCTCAGCTGTGTGGTGTATTCCTCCCTGGAGCTGGGGACAGCCAGGCTGACGTTCCAGCAGCTGTGGTCCCCCCCTGGGCTGGAGACCTTTGCACCATTGGACTAAGGAGGTGGTTCACTACCCGACCCGTTGAACCGTGGCTTTGGCACAGTGGGAGGTGGCAGCCACCATCTCACTGCTCCTCAGACGGGGACTCCATCAGAGCCTGTGGCTTTTGGCAAACCGGTGCTGGTGTGTCATTATCCCGCTTGCCCCAGATGGTGGTCCTGGGCTCCCCGTGTCTGAGTTCTCGCTGCTGGCTCTGAGCTCAAACAAGCACTCCTTGCTCCCGGCACGCTGCTGGACCCATGGGTGCAGGCACGGGTGCCCGCGTGCTTGCCCCAGCTCTGACACCTCCGGCCACAGACCACAGCAGACACCCGAGTGCTGCTCTTTGCCCAGAGCCCGGCAAACCATGATTGGGTGCAAGGAGCACGTCTGCTCCTTGAAAACCATTGCTGATTCCATGCAGGCATTTTCTGACCTGAGCCCTGGGATAAAACCCTGGGTCAAGGCCAAGCAGGCAGGGAAACAGAGCCAAACCTGCTGCTATAAATGCTGCTGACCTCAGGTGTTGTCAACCCACGGATACAACCCACCACCCTGCTTGCCAGCAAAGCTCTGGAGGTGGTTGAGGTTTATTTGGCTTAGCTCCTGTATGTTTTCACCTGGCTACTCATTAACAGCTGCCCTGGGTAGTGAGGAGGAGGGTGGATTTACGCACTGCGGGTGGAGCGTGCCCACGTACGCAGGTCACGGCTCTGGCAAGCTGCGATGACCTCTGTGCCCACTGGCCTCCACGGTGCAGGGCCCCTGCTCCCAGCTCTGCCGGTGCTCTCCTGGGAGTACATCCCTGGGAATTGCATGGCAGTGAGCATGTGCCCCCAGCTCACCCTCAGCCTGCCTGGTGCCGCTGCTGAGGGCGGGAGAGGGAATGGCCCACCAGAGCCTCCTCCTGTGCCCAGCTGAGGGGCACCAGTAGACTGGAGCCCAGCTGGGTCTTCTTGGGGTGCCACCGCCTCCTCCCGCATCAGCATCTTGAACAACAGCACTGTCCCTGCCTGGGGAGGCTGACAACAACTCCCCTTCAGCTCACTGTTCACTCTGAAACATAAGGACGGCAGCAGCACCTGTACTGCCAGGAGGATGTAATTGAATGGGGACCTGCAGCATGAGGAGAGACTGGGTGTGGAGTCACCAGGGAGGACGGGATTGCTTGTCCCAGGCAGGACTCCCTGCCCTCTGGCAGGGGCAGAGCAGGGACAAGCAGCACTTTTCCTGCCTGTGGTGACATCCATAGGGCACATACTGCTCCTGGCTTCCTCACAGCGGCACAGGGGCCTCTGCCAGACCGGAGGGAGCTGCTTGAGAGCGGGGGCTGATTCGGGAACTGGGTGTCCCCCCCCAAACAGACACCACAGGAGGCAGTGGGTACCTGCAGAAACAACCAGCAGCCCTTTCCTTGCCTGGTCCTGCCAACTCCCAGCTCCTGGGAGTGCCACGAAATGGCGCACAAATCCAGACCCCCACAGCCTCCATGCATCCATCCATTTTCTGGTCCCCTTCGCATCCTGGGGAGAAGCTGTGCCCCATGGTGTGTCCCCATGCACCTGGTGGGGGAGACCTGGGTGATGCCACCAAAACCTGCCCACACATCTGGGCTCCAGCAGCTGGTCGGGCAAGAAGAAAAGGAGTAGCCGGCTGGCGAGCAGCAGGTACCCATGCAAGCCGTGGCATCTGCAAAGCTCCCTGGCTTTGGGGTGGGTCAGGGGGAGACCTGGCTGTGCAGAAACTGAGGTGCAACAGCTCTCCCCTGCTCCCTGCAGCCATCCGGGAGCATCAGAGGCAGCACTGGCCACCACTGGGAAAGCATTGTCCGGGCAAAGTACAGGGGGAGACGTGTAAAAAGGCAAAGGGGGACAATTCCAAGTGAGAAGAGCTTCTGGATGTCTGTTCCCAGGGTCACCAGCCCCCGGCGCAGGCTGGCAGGCTTTAGAAGAGAGGAAAGTCCACGTGGAAGGAGGTGCTGTGGGGCACAGCCGGCAGAGAAAGGAGGTGGTGTTTGCATCTAACCCGGGCTCATGAAAAGGTTCCCAAAGTCCCCCTCCAAGTTTGCTAAATAAATACATAAATATGAACACGAAGCCCAGAGCTGGGGTGCGGAGGCTTCCCAGGGTTAACAGCTCCCCCCAAAATCCCTTTTTTGCCATTTCCATGAGAAAACACCGCCTCCTCCCATCTACCCCACATTTGTCCCTGTAGCCCAGTCTGTCCCCAGCCTGTCCCACACCGATGGCTCCCAGGGCTGGCAGCGAAGGGTGTCTCTGCATCTGCTGAACACCACCCCAGGAACGCCAGCTGAAGGCATGGCACAGACCAGCTCCTCGAGGCTAAGAAAATAAACAACTTCTCCAAGGGCTGGTGGACAGAAAGCCAGCGCAGCAAAACATTGAGTGTCCTTCAAGAGGATTCAAAATAAATAAGTGAAGCTCGGCGTTTTCGCGGAAGCACGTTCACTTGCAGCTCTGCCGGGGTGGGCCGGGGGGGGGTGTATTTAAATAAAGGGAAATCTCCCCCTACGTCCTAGTGCTGCTCCGACGAATGTGCTCCCCGCACGTAGGCCTGCCTTTGTCCACTGGTTCCATCCTGGACGGAGAAGATGCTTGTGGTGGTTGGGGAGGAGCCTCCAAGACCTTCCCAGGACAAATCATCCTCGCCACACTTGGGGGGGGTGTTTTCCCGCCCTGTTGCAAAGTGGGGATTTGGGGACCCCCCACAGCAGGCGGGTGCCCGGGGTGCTGGGTGCCTCTGGGCCACGGCTCCTTGCACGCTGCTTAATCTCGAGTTCGGTTTTTCCTCTTCAGGAAGAAGAAGCTGCTCTTCTGTGGGGGCCCCAGCAGCATCGGCACTTGGCTTTTGTGTGTAATTTTGACCTAAAAAGAAGTGAAAAACCCAGCTCAGTAAGGGACAGCCAGGCCAGATGGCTCTGCCTCCAACTCCAGAGGCTTTGTCTGCTGTGCTGCCAGCCCCTGCCTGCCCCATCCCACCGTGCTGCCAGCTCCTGCCCTCATGGGAGCTGCCCCCTCCCTGGGGACTCACAGTGCAGGCCGGCTGCATCCAGGGCTCCCCGTCCACCTGCATGGGCAGCAGCTTGGAGGTCCTGCAAGGTACAAAGAGAGGGAATGCAGAGTGACACAGGCGCCAGCTTTTGCCATCAGATGGGCACTCAGCTGAGACAGGGACAAATACCTGATGGTGACGGATGAACACTGAGCCAGTCTCTTCCCAGCGCTCTTCAGCCCCGTGTAGATCTGCCCCATCTCCATTGCTCCTTCCAGCCCCACCACCTCCAAGAGTTGGTCACTGAGGTCTGCAAGAGAGAGGCATCTAAGTAGGTCCCCCCATCCCCAGGGATGCCCTGCCTTCTGCCATCATCCGAAACATCAGGGCCAGCACGCCAGGGCTACTGGCTGGCCGGGAGGGCAACGGGGCTGGTGGCACCATGGTGATGTGGCCCTATGTCCCCTGTGCTCTGAGACCACCCAGCTGGGCGTTTGCAGTTGGGCAATGCTGCTGTCCAAAACCTCTGGAGCGACCATACTCCTGGTCTGAAATAGTGCCCAGTCCTGCGTGGCTGCAGGATGGCAGCCTGGATCCTCACCAGCCCTTCCACCGCTTGTTTGTAGTGTTGTATGAAGTGGCAGCAGTCGCCCCCCGGGTCCCCCCCAGGAGCTGGGATGCATAGGGGAATCCTCACCAGGAGGGATCTTCTCAAATCCCAGGGCCTTTTTTCCAGCTCTTCCTGCTTTTCTGGGCCACCAGCAAAGGTGCCTGACACCGTGGCAACTCACTCTGTCTCTCAGTCCCTTCAGGGTCCCGTTGCACCCCTAGTGGAAACCCCCCAGGGGAAGCCTCGCTAGGCCTCCCCACCCTCCTGCCCATCCATAGGTGCGGATGTGCCGTGGGGACTGACCCTGCTGCCTCTCACCAACATTTGGAAACAGCTTTTGCTCTGCCCCACTTCCTGCTGCCTGTTCCCACGGGCTCACCCAGTGAAGGACAGCCAGTGACAGCCTGGGATGGCCGGTGACATCCCAGCCTGGGGCTGCAGATGGAAAATATGGGCACTCGGCCTATTTTACTGGCTGTTTCCTAACCCACCGCTCTCTGCTGGGGAACCCTGCCGGCACTGTGGGCTGCCTGCACCCTGCCCGTGCCCAGGGGGATGGCTCCAGTGGCCACAGCGATGGGTGTGAGCTGCCAGCCGAGGCACAGCACAGGTACCGTGCTGTCCCCAAGCCCCTGGCCAGGCTGGCAGCGCTGCCACACAGCCTGGGAGGAGGGCTACG
>NW_010255148.1:0-7151 GCF_000690775.1 Eurypyga helias | reverse complement strand
TAGCAGCTGTCTGCCAGTCCCATGGGCCACGGGGGCTGCCCAGCCCCACGCCCCCAAGTGACAGGTGCCATCTGGGCACCCCCTGAGCTGTGATCCCGAGGGTGGGGAGAGAGGTGGACAGCAGGGCGCGGGAGCCATGTCCTCTCTGGCCACCATGGCACGGCATAACCAGCCCTGAGGAATGCGGTGCTGAGCTATACCCAGATGGGAAGAGCCACCCTCCTTCATCGGCTAGGGCCAACCGTTGTTGGGGTCACCCTGGCACCCCAAAAGACAGCGAGCTGTCAGCAATCCCTCTGGTGTTGTTGCTCCAGCGTCACAGGCACCAAGCTGCAGCCAGAGTGGGCAGCTGCCCAGCTCCCCCATGCTAACCCCATGCACCCCACAAACCCCGCTTGCCCCTGACGCTCACCCTGCACGCAGAACTTGAGCTCCTTGGCATCAGTGACCACCGTGGCGTGCAGCTTCTCCGGCGCTTTCTTGCCCAGCCGGTTGTAACTGCGCTGCTTCTTGGTCTCACCCCAGAGGTTGGAGCCGCCGTACATGCTGGGGATGTTGAGGACGGCGATGCCTTCCAGGGACGCGTTGCTCAGGTCTAGCAGGGTCCCGTCACACTGCCGGGCACATGGGCAGCGTCAGGCCACGGGGTCGGGGTGAGCTGGTGCCCAGTGCCTGTGGAGCCCAGCCTTCTATCCCTCCCGAAGGAGGGGGGAGCCCTGAGCGTGACATGCGGCCGCATGGTCCCCAGAGCAAACCTGCTGCTTTCCCTGCTATTTTGATATGTTTACTACACATCCAAAACAGCAGTTTTGAAAAGCAGATTTCCTATGAGAGCACATAAAACCTCACCAGGCTTGGTGCTGTACCCCAATACCACCTCGGCCCTAGAGTGACCTCCGTCCAAGCACTTCCAGCATGCGCTTTCCTGCCTCCCCTTGGTTAAACTGACTCGAAAGAGTCACAAAGTTTGGCAGTGCAAAACCTCACACGAAACTGGTTGTCTTCAAGTACAATTTGGAAACGAGAAATGAGGCTGGAAGGAAATGATAGGAAAGGCATCAGAGGAAAAAAAAATGCAGGTTTTGGAGAGAAAACTGCAAGCCAGCACACAGAACCGGTATCCCGGGCTTTGCTGTCGTACAGCAGGACTGCCCCAGCTGAAATTACCCTGTAAAAGGTAAAACTATCTGTTGCCTGCAGCTTTCCTGCAGGACTGGAAGCATGAGCATGGAAATGCATTCCTTAACTTCGGGTCTTCTCGCTCTCACGCTACCCAGACGGTGCTGGATCCTTTTTCTAGATACCTCTGGAGGAAGCAGCCACTTTCACATTCAACTGTATTTTCTCCAGAGCATTTGTCTTTTCCTTCAGGCATCTGCTCTCTCCCTGCCCTGCTACGCTTCAGCAACACCAGCACGTATTCTTCTTTGCATTTTGGGGATGCGACGGCGTTTCTGCCCTCTCTCGCTTCGCCAAGAGGAATGCGAAGGGGCTGATGAACCCCCGCTACTGCTCTGACTCCTGGGTGCTTTCCTCGAGCAAAGGTCCTATTTTTGATGTGCTGTAGGTCAGCGCTGAGCGTGCCGGCCACGCGCCTGCGGAGCCGGGTGCGCGCACAAGCACGCGTCGGTGTGCAGATCCGCTCTGCCTCCCTGATGCTCCGAGAACTTATTTTTAGCCTCACACTGAAAGCAAAAGGCAGGAATCTTCTGGTTTGGGAGTGAAGAGCTGTCTCTCTGAGGCTTGGGAAAGATGTAAATCCTTTCGTTGTCTGATTTGTAGGAACAGAACAGACCCTAATGCTCTGAACAGCAGATACTGGGAAGTGATTGTCCTCCTGTACTGGGCACTGGTGAGGCTGCACCTCGAATCCTTGGCTCAGTTTTGGGCCCCTCATTGCAAGATAAGACACTGAGGTGCTGCAGCATGTCCAGAGAAGGGAACGGAGCTGGGAAGGGTCTGGAGCACACGTCCTGTGAGGAGCAGCTGAGGGAGCTGAGGGTGTTCAGCCTGGAGAAGAGGAGGCTCAGGGGAGACCTGATCGCTCTCTACAGCTCCCTGACAGGAGGGTGCAGAGATGGTCGGGTCGGTCTCTTCTCCCAAGTGACAGGACAAGAGGAAACAGCCTCAAGCTGTGCCAGGGCAGGGTTAGATGGGATATTAGGGAAAATGTCTTCATGGAAAGGGCTGTCAGACATTGTAAGGGGCTGCTCAAGGAGGTGGTGGAGTCGCCATCCCTGGAGGGATTTAAGAGGTGTGTGGATGAGGTGCTGAGGGAGCTGGTTTAGTGGGATTAGCAGTGCTGGGTTAATGGCTGGACTTGATTCTATGATTCTACTGAGTGAGAGGGCTCTGGTTTCTCATGGGATGGACAACACACTCCACACCTGGCCGAGCCAAGCATTGCCCCTGACCATGGGCATCTTTCCTGCCTTCCTGCAAGGTGGGTACCAACCTGGCTGCAGTGGGATGGGAGCGAGTCGGCTGACCAGGCTGTGGGATTTCTGGGGATGCTGCGGGCGCCCATTCCTGCCCAGGAGTGTGCAGGGCAGGCAGGACCATGGCTGCCCACGCTTGCCCACACACATGCGTGCAGGGAGAGATTTCTCCCTGTGTAGCCCTCCCCTGTTAGCGTGCCAGTGAGCTACAATGGGCTCTTTGAGCAGGGGCAGCTGACGGCGCGCTGGCAGCGATGCTGGAAGTAGAAATTTGCAGCTGGGGAAAAAGCAAATTCATTTCCAGGAGCTGTAGAGGAATGAGTGCCAATTTCCAAAACAAAACTGCCATTTCTCTGCAAGGCTGACAGTTGCCTGGGAGCTGGAGGGAGGACAAGCTGCTGCTTTCAACTTCAAATACTGCGGGATTAACGCTCCTGCCGGTGTGGCACGGCCGGTGCAGCCGCACGCTTGGTGGGGAGTGTGCAGGCAGCTCGCGGGGCACCTTGCACCCATCTCCGATGGCATCGAACCCCACAGACACGGATTTTACCCACACTGGGACGCTGGTGCATGGTAGGGGAAAGGGGTGAGATGGCCATGGCCCTGCTCCTGGCCCCTTCCCACCAGCTGCCGAGGGAATGGCTACCCTCTTTGGGCTTTGGGAAGGGGCTGAAACTCCGCACCTAGTAACGGGCTTCAAAGCCTCTCTACCCACGGCCACACACACCACACTGCCAGCTCCCCGGGCTCTGCCTGCCCACCACCAGCCAGCCTGCGCCCACCACCCGGACACGCACCGGCCCTTTGTGGCAAGCAACCTTTCTTCCCCCCTCACCCTCAAGCCTGAGTTGTAAAAGGGTCTTTTATCCAGAGATAAGGAGAGGCGGAAGTTTGCAGCAAAGCACGGCCCAAACCCCGCAGCGCGAGAGGAGAACTGACAGCACTCTTAGCAACCACGGGCCCTCCTCCCCGCTCTAATTAAAGGCTGTTTCCATGTCATCCAACGAGGGTTGGGAGCAGACGCGGAGTTTACAGAGAGAATATTCCAGGCACGCTCTCAAATACAGCTGGAAGGGGGGAAAAATACAGGGCTATTCTTTTGCCTGCAGCTGGCCGGCTTTGCAAGTGCCGTGCAGTGGATGAGCAGGTCCTGCCAGCCACCGCAGCCTCCTGCACGGGGGGGAGTGTGTGGGTCAAAGCTGCCACACACTCTCTCCCCCAACAGCCAAAAGCCCTGCCCGAGGCACCCACGGACAACTTCTCCCAGAAAGCTTTTGTGTCATGGCTGGTGCCAGGTTCCATCCCGGGAAACCCACCTCCACCTCAACATAGTCATGGAGCTTCTTGCAGGTGGCTGCAAAGGTCTCCGATGTCCCAAATTCAAAGTACCACAGCTTGTTCTTCATCCTGGGGCACAGAGCAGTGTCAGCATCCTGCTCGGGAGCAGTGCCTCTCCCCAGCCACCCCCCAAGCCTTGCCGGAGTGTTGTGATGGGGGCGCGAGGCAGTGATGGGGGCGCGAGGCAGTGCCGCAGCCCCAGGGAGCTGCATGGTGGGACAGGGGGTGGCTGAGGTGGACACTCTGACACGCTGCAGAGGGGAAGGATGTGGGGTGCCGAGTGGTTCCTCAGCACGAGATGGCGTGCCCTCCACCAGCTCGCAGCAGAGCTGAGCATGAATCACTGTCTGTCAGCAGGGCTGCTGGGGACGGGGTACCCCATGGGAGGGGATGTCCCCCACCTCAGCACCCTGCCCTGCACCCTGCCAGGCAGCCCCTGACCACTGCTCATCCTCTGTGATCCCTCAAGGGGGATCTGTAAGCTGAAGGGAGCTGAATTTCAGAGTAGAGCCAGGCACTTTGGTCCGTTCGAGGGGTTTCTAGCACGTATTTCTGAACACAGGGATGAGGGTCACAAGCCACGGCTCCTGCTGCCATCACCCTATTTCCACGCAAGCATAGCGGGAGCGAGCTGCGACCTGCTGCCTGCCCTGCCCTCTCTTCCTGGCCTGCTTCTGCCGGCCCTGGAATTCATCACTAATTATAAAGCATGAATGAACGGAATTGGGTGCGCGGCCAAGCTTGAGCGGCTCGCCACGCTGCACAGGGAAGCACCCCAAAACCCTGACTGTTGCTGGTCTCATGGGGAGAGGGGCAGGAGGAGCCTGGTGGGAGGGGAGTGGGATCCAGCACATGCCCTCGGCATGGTGCACAGCAGGGCATCCCCCCACACCCAGCTTTCGGGGGACCACGGACAGCCCTTACCTGCTGTTGAATTTCTCAGGGTGCTTTTCTCGCATGATGTGGAAGCGGTGGGCGATGGAGGCGTCCTGTGGGGAGAGGGAGCGCGGAGATGTTCGCAGTGCAGCAGGGAAATGGAAACCCCGCTCTGTGCCCCATGGGCAGGGAGGGGTAAGGGAGCTCAGTGTTTTTCCCTTGCCACCAGCCCCCACGACACTGGGGTGCACCGCGGGGGCCGTGCCAAGGCGATGGAGGCACCCTTGTCCAGGCTGCTTGCAAAGCATTGAATGGGCTCGTTAAGTGAGACGTAATTAGTGCACTTGCCTCCTTCCCTCATCATAAAGGCTCTACATGGAGGTGATGCTGAGGCAGGGCTCTGGGAACACGCCAGGACCTGAACCCTGACAGGCCCCTGAAACTCATCACAACTTCTCCTGTGTGGGGTGGGGGTGTTTAAGCCTGAGTCGGTAGCTGTCACCAAATGCAACCTGCAGTGACATCCTTGGAGATGATGTGAAACTAGAAGCACCCTGCAGCGCTGCCGGGTGGGTGACCCACACCGTGGTGGTACCTAAGGTACCCACAGCCCAGGACAAAACCGCTGCAAGACCCTGGGAAAGGAAGTGCCGTTCTCCAAAAGCCCTGCTGTTCCCAGGATCGACCTCCGGCACTGGGGAAAGCCCCCGTGGCATGGGGCTGTCATCCTCCCCAGACTCCCAAGCCTCCCTGGGTTACGAAAACACGGAACGCAAGTCCAAGCACCAAAGCGGGTGTTGCTGATGGGTGCCATCTTGGCAAAAGCTTCAGGTGGGGTGCCCAGCAGATCTCAACCCACCCCTGGGGCCCCAAACTTCCCTGAATCCCATTTAAGCTCCTCAAGCACTTGCTCTCACAACATTCCAAGCTGGGAAGAGAGAGATACCACACCTGTTTATGCATTTAAGTACTGCCACTGCAAATGGGAATAAAACCAGAAGAACAATGCCAGGAGACAGAGGGAGGTTGGGAACACAAGCAAGGCAGAGCAGGGAGGGAGAGTCCCTGACCTGGGAGGCTCAAGTGCAAATGCAGTTTCACCAAACACTCAGAAAGGCTTTTATGGTCTCTGGGGAACATCACCAGGAACCAGCCCTGCTCCTGGGAATTAACTCAGGCTGGCTCAGAAGAAGTCTGAGTCCAGGGGGAGGCAGGGAAGGAAGCATGGGGGGCTGGTGTCCCTCAAGTGCACCCGTTAGACTGGATCGCTCCAGCGACTTCACAGCAGCCAAGGTATTTCCTACCAGCTGCTGAACACCCTGAAAGCTCTGATCTGGGTGTGGACACAGGCCACAAATCCTATGCTCCGCTGGCCTCCAGGGCTCTTCCCTCTGCCCAGCTTTCCTGGTCTGGGCAGTGCTGGTGGGCCCGGCACTGGTCTGGGCACCGGTGGCCAGCCCTGCGCTGTGCTGCTCACTCCAGCTAAAACACCCGTGCTGTGCTCCGGGCTGCCCTCAGGACCCATCCCTGCCCTGTGGTACTCACCACCCCGATGGAGAAGTAGTTGTTGATGATGGTGGATGGGACAGGGTCTCCGTTGGCCTCCTTGTCACTGGGAACGACATCTATCTGCCAGCGGTCCAGCATCACCTCCGTGCTGTGCTCGATGTCTTTCAGGACCTTCATCAGGTTCCCTCCTTCATAGCCTGTAAGGGAAAGCAAGTGGGTGTCTGGGGAGGGCGAAGGGGAACGTGGCCGTGTCCCATGGGGCTGGAGGCAAGTGGGTGCCGAGCACCCGGGGCTGCTGCTACGGCACCAGCGAGACACCCAGCTCATCCTTGCAGCAGTGCAGAGATTTCGGTGAATGCACGGCTCTCCTGGATGGAAAAGGTTGTTGGGCAGGACACGGTTGATGGTGCTGGGTTTTTTGGAAGGAGTTAGATGCACCAGGGCTGAGATGCAGCCCCAAGCCTCATCCCAAGAGCCCTCCCTTCCCCAGGACAGCACCCACCCAGCCACGCTGGACAGTCCCCACAGGATGGCCAGCCCTGGGGCGATGCTTGCCAACTCTCACCTCCTCCCCAGCGCAGGCACCGGGCCAGGTCGTTGCCCGTTCCCAAGGGCAGGACAGCCACCGGCGGGTGCTTCACCAAGTTCGCTTTGTCTGTAATTCAAGGAGAAAGAGTGGTCTGGGGCTGACAGGGCTCATTCCCTGCTCCTCTCCATGTTCCTCCTCAGCTGGCACCCTAGGCAGGGTGGCAGGGGGAGCCTGGCAGTGATCATGTTGGCCCCACTCTTGCTAGAGGAATATTAGGAATGCTGGCAGATTGCCAAGGATGAGGGTCTTTACGCACCTATGCAGTCCAGGATCCAGCCTACCGTGCCATCTCCTCCACAGGCCAGGACGCGGAAATCAGGAGTATCCCGAAAGAAGCTCAGCCTGGAGAAAGCCAGGAGATACAAGGGGTAATGAGGGGGAGTAGGGGCCAGTGGGAGGAG
>NW_010255147.1:4822-7564 GCF_000690775.1 Eurypyga helias | reverse complement strand
CGGCTGCCTTCCCCGGCCCCGCTGCTGGCCCGGCACAGCGCTCTGCTGCAGCTGGGGGTGGGACGCGTCGGAATCACGTGCGCTAGGGAAGGCAGCGGCTGGCTTCAAGTGTTTTGTAAAGCGGCTGACTTCCATAGCATCTTCTGCTGTTTAGGGCAAAAATCCTCTCCCTGCTCTGCCCAGGGTTCCCACCGGCTGGGACGGGCCCCTGCCAGCTGGGGTATGTTCTCTCTACCTCTGGCTGGCATGGCCCCTTGCCAGCTGGGGTATGTTCTCTCTCCCTCTCTTCTCTGCATCCGACCCGTCCTCCTGTTGCCTCCCGCCTGTTTAGAGCACGTAACACGTGTCGGGTTTTTCGCTGATGATGTTGACAGTAAATGATGATTTTAAAGGCAACCTTCTCTCCTTGTTGCAACGTATCCATGGGAATGGGCTGGTGCTCAGGCACAGCAGCCTGTGTGGCTCTACGTGGCAGCGTGGGGGGGCGGTTTGGCTGGGGACCAGGGCACTGCGTGCTCCCCTGTGCCATCTCCATGTCGTGCTGCGTTCCCCTGTCTCCGCTCAGCGTGTGTTTAAGCACTGATGGGTAGCACAGCCCTAGAGCAGAAGGGCGAGACGCGCGTGCGGACCATCACTCCGGTTGTCAGTCAGCTCAGCAGCATCTCCAGGTGCTGGGATCAGGAAGAGCCAGGGCAGGGGGCACTTCTCAGTGCTGAAATACTTACAGGTCATCAAAGCTCCTGCAGAGCTCTGTGCTTTGCTGTGGTTCTGCTCCCTGCTGCAGTGCACAGCACGCAAGGAGGGGTCTCAACCACAGTGACCACTGAGGGCCACAGGAAAAATCCCATATCTAGGCTCAATAAATGTTGTCAGTCATGGGCTCACTTGCAAAACACACTCAGAGTCACTATGGCAATTCCCAGCAGCATTTTGGACCAGATCCTGAGTCACCAATGCCTTGAATCACACCGCAACAGCGATCCTCCCTCCCGCAGCCGAAGGCAGGCGGTGCTCCGGGAGAGACCCCCATGGGCCTGGGGGCTTGCCAGAGCCAAGCATGACTCTCCTGTGGGACACCAGGCAGGGCATCCCACCTGACCGTGGGGAGCCAGGAGGAACTGGGGGGGGACCTACAAGGAGGGTCAGAATGACAGTCAAAAAAGACAAAGTCTGCCTTTTTAAATGAACTGCAAAATTTATTACACAGGTTTGCTCCTGACAAGGAAGTTGGTAACCTCCTGCCTGGGAAGGAAGGGTGGGGAGTGGGGAAAGAGAGGGATGAGAAGGAGAAAAAGATGTGAGAGACAGAGACACTTAAGGACACTTTTCATTTTCTGAAAATAAAACATCTTTTACCTCCCAAACCATTTTCTCCAGTTCTTTAAGTTCACAGAAAGAACAAGGTGAAACCGAACCACAGACTTCAGGAGGAGAATGCACAAAGGTTGAAAAGCAGAGACAAACATGCTCTTCTGCATCTAACAAGCTTCCATAAACCGTGTGGCTCCGGGTGCAGCGTCTGCAGCTCCTCAAGGCACCAGCCGAGCCGCGGTGGATGACAGCCCCCTCCAAGCAAGGAGCAAACACCCGGCGTGGAAACCAAACCTGAACCAACCCCAGGGGCTGGGGGTCCGTGCTGGGCTGCCCGAGGGCAGGAGGCAAGGAGATCACAGGTGAGAGCAAGAGAAAGCAGCAGTGAGAGTCCGGCATGTCCCAGTTCAGGGGGCTGCGGCCGCCCAGTCGTGTCTCTGAGCTCGTCTTCTTCAGTGGCTGAGGAACAAACAGCTCTTTGCTAGTGGCTTTGGCACAGCATTTGGTATTACCCACACACTTGGGCAGGTAAATGCAGCTCCCCCGAGCCCCTGGGCACGTGCTCTGGGCTCTTTGCAACCTGGAGCTGCTGCTGCCCCAGAACCTGGGGCTGGACCCTGGACTTCCCGGCTGCCTGGCCAGCATCAGCTGCAGGCAGGAAGGGGATGGGGGTCTGTCCCTGGCCCCATCCTGCCCCTTGGCTGTTCTCCAGGCACTGCCTGGGCATGGCTGACAGCTGGAGCAAGGCAGGACCTGTCCTGCCTGGGGACACCCCTCCTGGGGTCACCCTGTCTTCACACTTCAGGAACCAGCTCAGCTCATGGTGCCACTGCCTTCTGGGCACTGTGACCTGCAAAACGTTCCGGCTGCAGGGACGTTGTGCTGGCACTGAGGGCACAGCAGCAGGCCCATGGTCCCAAAGCGTCCTGAGGACAGTCCCCTGCTCCTGGTACCAAATCTCTTAGGGCCTCTGCAGCAAAGCTTTGACATCCCAGAGACGTGCTGACCACAGACACCTGTGGGCTCCGGGCACTGCAGCTGCCATGGGATGCAAAGGCTGGTGCCTCCAGCCCCAGTAAGTGCTAAGAAAACCAGTCTCAGCCGAGGGCTCAGCACTGCCCTTGCTTGGCTGGGGCAGCGGCGGGACACAGAGCAGGCAGCAACGCTGCGGGATGGCAGGAGCAGGAATCCAGACACATGCACTTTGGGGTCCCAGCGTGGCTGCACGGGCCCAACATCTCCAGCCAAAGCCACAACCTGGGGGGAGTTCACCTCACCACTCCCCTGCCCTGTGCACGAGGGGCCCTGAGACATGGGGCAGTGTTGGGGGAGGGATGGCAGCAGTGGAAAACAATTGGTAGGAGCAGACATAAATAGGAGAAAAGCCGGGATGGGCTTTACCCTTCCTTCATGCCACAGAGCTGGGTTGGG
>NW_010255147.1:4287-4780 GCF_000690775.1 Eurypyga helias | reverse complement strand
CACTGCCGATGGAGCATTCCGGCAGCCAAGCCCACGGCCCCACAGCCATCAACTGTCCTTACTGCGTATTAAAATAAACCATCTGGGACTTTTCCAATAGTACAGGTTAAATAGCATCACTGAGAAAGGCGGGGGTGGAGCGGCGGCGGCAGCCTGCCAACCCCAGGCACGTGTCCTGGCCCGGCGTGCTGCTGGCAGCACTGGGGACTCCGCCGGGTCCGTGCTCGCGGCCGCGCTCAAGTCCGCTTGGCGTGCAGCATCTCGATGAGGAGGTTGTTGCAGGGCACCTCCCCGCTCAGGTGCTTGTGGTACAGGTACTCCTCCGCCTGCATGCTCAGCGCCCGGACCTCCGCCAGCCGCAGCAGCGGCGAAACTTGTCCGTGGAGTGGGGGTAGTGGCAGACAGTGTACTCCAGCAGCGCCGCGTTGGCCTTCTCCTGAGCGTCCTTAGCCAGCGTGTGGTTCTCCAGGTACTTCACGTCTGCAAGGGGGTG
>NW_010255147.1:0-3940 GCF_000690775.1 Eurypyga helias | reverse complement strand
GGGGTTTAAGGTCACTTCCAATATAAACCATCCTGTGATTCTATGATCAACACCCCTCGTGCACAAGAATGCAGAGCAGGGGGGCTCCCACGCCCTGTCCCCGCCTGGCCATGGGCTCCCCATCCTTGCCCTGCCTCCCCAACACTGAAGACAGATGCCCAAATCCCTGTCAGCAGCGGGAGGGGCCACGCCCCCCCCCTGCCCTCACCAACCAGAAAGCCACAAAGCCGAAACTTGTTACCAGCTGCACCCACACACAGGGAGCTGTTGCCATCATCCCCCTTTAATTCCTGAAGGTCGAGGAAGTGGCTGAATTAATTCCCCGATAAACCTCGTCTTTCCAATGTGGCAACAGGGCTCACCAGCCTGGAAACCCTAATCCTCTGTGCCTCGCCAGGGTCACAGCAGCTCCCCAGTAATCCCGCTGCCAGCTCTGCTGCCTGCGGGTGCTGGCGGGGTCTGGCAGCTGAGGGGCCATCACAGCCCCCATGGCAGAGCCCTGGAGCAGAGGGACCACAGCCACAGCGGGAGGGCCGGGACACAGGCTGGTAGCTCAGGGTTTCTCTGGACTTTTGGAGCTGCCCGAGGTGCCCTCCACGGGTGCTGCCTTGGTGCTAGAGTTGCCATGAGCGCTCCATGAATGAAGCACTGGTCCTCATGCTGAGCACCGTGTTGAACCGGCCCCGCATGCAGATTTTAGTGGCTTTAGGGGCCCCGCCCCGCCAGCAGCTACAGCTACACACAGCGATGGTATCTCAGGGCCTGCCCGCAGGAGACCTTGCTGCAAACCCCAGCACTGAGTCCATCTGGGGCGAGCGGATGGAACAGATTTACTGTATGTGGAGGCACCCCGCAGCTCGGGTAACGCTGCTGCCGGCTCTGCACCCCCAGCAGCCGCTGACACATGGCCACGTTCAGGTCTGCGTTGGCAGCTGGACACATCCCGCCCACGGGCTGGGAACAGCGAAATCTGAGCACAGGTTCTGGCCAAGGCAGTTGGGTGTTATTTCTGGCTTTTGATCCTCAAAAAGAGGGGAATCCAACAGATTCCCCAGATGGGTCCCTGCTGTAGCCAAAGGGATGAGCAGCTGTTGGGGGGGCAAAGCGGGTGCTGGTGGTGGAGGTGGCTGAGCAGGATGGAGGGGTCAGGACCCCAACTGCCAGGTGGGGGTGTCCATGGCCCCCCACACTACCTGGCCCCACAGGGCTCCCTCGAGGGGGACCACGGCACCCGGCGCTACACAAGCCCAGCAGAGCTGGGAGTCCCCAGCCCGTGCTTGGGCAGAACCTGGGGAGCAGAGGCACAGCACGGGGGGGCTGCGGGGTCCCTGGGGAGACACAGCCCCCGGCCGTGCCCACGGCCAGGCTGCGCAGGCCAGCACAGGCACAAAGCTCCACAGGTCGTGCCAAGATGCACTTTATCAGATCACCCTTCCCTTTTCACTCCGGCGGCACATTTGCTCCTATTGTGGCCGTCTCCCTTCTCCCCGGGTTGTTGTTATGAAATCTCTTTATCTGCATAAGGTTATTGTGCATGTCATTAAAAAAAAGAAGTTATATTGATAAATGTCAAATCTATCCCCTGAGTTGGCTCAACAATAGCTAGTTCTACTCGATGAACTCACCTGGTTCTCTAAAAGACCCTATTCACTGTTTAATTGAATATTTGAATAATCTTTTCATTCCTGCAAGGAATAAAGAATGTTGTCCAAATAACATTGACTCACTTCATTTAGAGACACTGCAGCAGTTGCAAAGACTGTCCTGTGACAAAGCCTCCCATCACACATACAGATATGCCTGGGATTATTTCTATGCCCTCAAGTGTTCTTCCTATTCACAGCTCCTTTTGTTTGGGAGAAGCTGCTGATAAATTGCAAACGCTTAAGGGAATGTGGGCTATAAAAGCCTCTCTTCCTCCCCTCCCCAAGAGTAGCTGCTTCATGAATGTAAGTCATGAAATCGAATGATAGGTCAATCCATTAAGGCTCTATTAAGCCCTCTGTAGAACAAAGCTAACCTGTGCCGTCCTCATAAATATTGCTATTTTGAGAAGCCCTAATTTTAATTAAATCTCTTTACCTGCTCAGGAGAGAAATCTATTTAGAACTCAAATGGCAGCTCTTGTGAGCGGGGCTTGGCTTTGATTGTGCTGTGGCAGAGTGGTAAATGTGGAAATTCTCTTGTTAAAGGCAATTACATCCTGCACATAATACACAATCCCATCCTCTACAGCTGAGCCTGCGAAGGGCAAATTACTCCAAGTGAGCTCTGCAATATGGAGAGAAAAAGTTGGATTTGGGGCAAAATGATCTATGGGAAAATAGAGCTATTTGATTCCATGCCCTCCATGAAAGCCGCTGCTCCAGGGAAGTGGAACCGCAGCTGCGCTCGGCCTGGCTACGCTCTGGAGAACGCTGCTCCTGACCATGCCATGCTGTGCCGTGCTGTGCCGTGCTGTGCCATGGGGCAGCACGGGGGGAACAGCTCTCCCTGTGCCAAGCCCATGGGGCAGCAGCCGGGGAAGGTCCCGGCTCGGGGCACGAGCCCCACCGGCGCCTTTATTTCCCAGCTCCGGCACTGTTTGTGCCACACCTTATCGCTGTTTGAACAGCAAAATAGCGTACGCGAAGTCTCTGGATTTCAAAACAGCTCCAGAGGAAAAGAAAGCTGCGGGAGGAGAGGCCGCAGGTGCAGGACAGGATGGCAGCTCCCGCACCCTGAGACACCCGCTGTGCCTGGGGCCCCCGGCGCCCACGGCTGCCGGACTCGCCGGCTCCCGGGACACATCCACAGCAAACCCAAGTGAAACCAGTGGGTTCTTCAGACCCTCCCGGCCCTGACCCCGGTCCCTCGGATGGGGGAGCAGATTCCCACTGCCTGCAGCACGTCAATTCTCCCACTTAACTCGTTAACCCAGTGGCCGTGCTGCTCCTGGAGCAGGCTGGCTCCTCAGCCACGGTGACACGCAGTGACGCAGAGTCTCCCTCAAGCACAAACTGCCCAAAGAGTCTGTACGGCGCAGGAGCGCTGCTCATGGCCTGCTGCACATGGCGATGGGGCACGGAGCCACTGGCAGGAGCTCCCCGCATGGGACTCCACGGATGCAGAAGTGCAAGTGCAATCTGAGGCCCTGGGACAGGAATGGGGTTGGGATGGGGACAGGTCTGCCCAAGCTGGGCTCACCATCCCAGCTCGGCCCTGAGCGTGTTTCCCTGGGGAAATGCCAGTTCCTGCCCTGTCTGGGGGTGTGCAATTAGCAGCAGCCGTGGAGGTGTGGGAATTGAAGCAGCCACGGCCGCAGAGGTGCGAGCCAGGAGCACAGCAACCAGCTGAGCCCCTCGCAGCCCCCCCCACCATCCTTGTGCCAGGAAATGAGATCTCCTGCCGGGATGAGGCTGAGGGGAAGGTGTCAGCACCAGTAATGAAGGCGGCTGGGTGCCCTGGAGCCCCCACGGTGCTCAGCGCTACTTGTGGCCATGCCAACCCCACTGAGGACTGAAATCGCTCCGACGGGACTGCAAGGGCATCCCTGCCTTGGGACAACGCCTGTGGGGAAAGGAGGAGCATCCCTGGCTGCGGTGGATTGGGACATGGTTCTGCTGGGGCAGGAGCAGGCCAGGACTGGGACAGGAGCAGGGCAGAGGGACAGGAGGGCATGAGGGCAGGAACAGAGCAGGATCAGAGAAGGATCAGAGCAGGAGCAGGGGAGAAGGGCAGGATCAGGGCAGGATCAGGGAAGAGCAGGGACAGAGCAGGGGCAAGGCACACGGAGGGGCAGGAGGAGGAGCAGGGTACGAGCAAGAGCGGAGCAGGAGCAGGGCAGAAGGGCAGGATCAGGGAAGAGCAGGAGCAGCAGCAGGAGCAGGAACAGGAGCAGGAGCAGGAGCAGGGCACGACCAGGAGCGGAGCAGGAGCAGGGCACAAGCAGGAGCAGGAA
>NW_010255146.1:23804-33609 GCF_000690775.1 Eurypyga helias | reverse complement strand
TTCAGCTTTTCGTCTACCAGTACCCGTGATTCCCCCCTTCAGCTTGACTGCAGCCAGACCAGATGTAGTTTGCCCCAGTGTTCCTAACCTACTCAGCAGGGAAGATAGAAGCAGCAATGGGTTTAACGGGGAGGCTTCTGGCAGAGACTATTGTAGCCAATGAAGAGAAGACTGTGGTCTCACAACCAGACTGTGAGAAGCAGGAGTTTTGGGGAATGACCAAAGAGAATTGCCAAAGGTTTATAAGGGAAGCGTTATTTCCAGTGCATATCCTAGCCACTGTTTCAGCATGCTTTGTCTGCTCAGAGCAGGATTAAAGCATCAGAGTGGGAAAGAGCAGCAGGGGACAGGAGCTAATGAGGGTCTGATTCACTGAGCTGGGAGGTGATGGGCAACCTGGAAATAACGGGGCGTTTTGAAGGGTGAGAGCTGTAGCAAAGCCAAAACAGTGTCAGGAAACACTGGGGTCTTCACCAGGGCAGCAAAAAGAGCAAAAGCAAAAGTAGTGCAGAAGGCAACACTCATGCTATCTCATGGTGGTTGCACAACAAGCCACCCACTACAATATACCACCCCACACTCCCCTCCCCCCCAGCTCTCATGTTGCCATCTGGGACAGGTTCTTCTGCCTGCAAAACAGCATCTACAGCAATGCAGGAGTGCGAAGGCAAAAAGGCATTTGACAGCAAGGAATCTGAGTGAAATGTCTTTTTTCACGTCCACTGCAGAAATACATGTGGATTTGCAATTTGTCATTATTTTGAACCCCAGTTCTGTCCTCTAGCATGCTTGCTATCAGCCTACCTTGCTCCACACCATCCCCTGTGAGCCAGACTTCTGACAGAGCCATTGTGGAGAGCCAGACCTGGGGCACTTGCTGGTACATATGGAGCAGCACTTCACACCTGGGCAGCAGGAGCATATGCAACATCTCAAAGCCTTCAAACACTTCATCAAAGAGCAGCTTTATATCACTCACCAGAAACTGAAGCAGAAGTCTACATAGTGCTGAAAAATAAAGAAAAGACCTAGAGATCTTGATGAAGAGGGTTAAAAAAACAGAAAACTGAAAAAAGGAATGTTAACTAGCATGGGCTGTCCAAGGGGCAAACTCTGGTCCCAGGTTGGGAGCTGCCAGGACCAGCCTGTGTGCTGTAAGCCATATCCCAGCCCATATTCCTTCCACCAGCTCCTCACCCATCTCCTCCTAGTAAACACCCACCCACAGACCTGCCTGTACTCTGTTCATTCACAGGCTACCCATGCCCCAGGCCAGCTCCAGCAGAGTGTCCTGCCACGTCCTACTTCCCAGGACAATACGGGAACCTCTTGCTTTCTCAGGCCAGGCAGGCTTTTGGCAAAGCAACAGGAGCAGGGAAGTCAGAGGAACGCAGATGTGAGGAAACATCTTACGCAGCAGAATTGCCGGCAGCTCCAGACCACAGAGGCAGTTCACAGCACTGACAGCAGCCAAGCAGCTCTGTGCTGCACAGCCCAGGGAAAACTTAACCCAAAACCAAGAGGAAAACAGACTTGCTGGTAGCACAAGAAAAATCCACACAGCCATTTCCAGCTAGAGGGGGAAGGGAGCCCTGCGAAGCCGCACAGCCCAGGGCCAGATGGAGAGGTGGAGCAGTCAGCAGTGCTGGGCTCACAGCGAGAGTAAATCAGTAAATAACACGGGATTTTTGGCTGTGCAAACAAATGACAGCGAGGAAAGAAGTGAGGCTGTGGCACATGGAGGCTGGGGCAGAACTAGAGGTCTTCCAGGTCCACAAAACGGAAGCAGATTTAATTACTGTTCTCTAGAACAACCAGGGTGGGTGTGGGAAAAGGCACAGGCAGCTGGGAACGAACAGTTAAGCAAGGAAAGAGCCATGCTGTAGGAAAAGGGAAATTCTGAAGTGCAGCATGCTAGACCAGGGAGGCCAGGCAACGACCACCCTGGGGAGCTGGAAGCCAGCATATTGCATCACAACTCTGACAGCAAGGGCTTCCAGCAGAGCCACTAACTCACATTGTGTCAGAAGGCTAGAGAGTGGTTTTCCAAGCTAAACACCGGTAACTTCAGCTTGAAAGCAGAGGCCATGGTGGATGAGTGACTTCCAACAAAAGGTTTGTTCTACCCTGACGTTTTCAAAATTTAGGGCTGTATGGCTGGGGATGAGGCTTTTTCTCCTTACCTTAAGACCCCTGATCCTCAGCAGGACTGGAGTAGAGCTGTCACTTATGCAGCCCCCAGTACCAGGGCTAGATGAGACCCAGTTGGTCCACGAAGGTGCAAAGGAGGCTCAGGCAGAAGCAATACCCCTAGCACTACAATACCTAACCACCCACAAACTCCAGGTTTGCATACTGCAAAGCCATCTACGTAAGGTGGGTGCCACACTGGCTATAGATGAGCTGTAAGTCCTGCTCTTCCCTGGGAGGCAGAGGGGCTCTGCCAGCACTGCTGTGCTCCAGCTGCCCGTGGCCCTCTCCAGGGAGTAGTAGCACTTTCCTGTCAAGGAGCTGAGCCCATCAGGATCAGAAAGTTTTTTGGGGTGCAACATGGGACAGGCAGAGAGTCAGAGATGGAGCAAGCATCTCTAGGCTCGTGGCATAGCTTGGAAAAGCCCATGGAAGCAGAAAACACCCACAGCACAAAACATTCTCAAACCCATGCCCAGGGATGTCCCACAGACCCAAAGGACTTGCTTCACAGTTTCTTGCAACCAGGAGATAGTGAAATCTGTTGAAGTGGAAAGCAAGACTGAAGTTAAACACCTATCACACCCTAGAACACAGCAAGAGGAGGTAAATCAAATAACAAGGTCTAAAATTAATTCACTCACACAGAAGCACTGTTCAAAGGGCAACTTTGCTCTAGCTACAGCAAAGCACAGTTTCAGGGGCCAGAAACCTTTCACTGTCTGAGTTAGAAAAAGATTGGGCAGTTCCACCTCCAGCTGTTGCAGACCCCTCTCACGGCACTTACAGCACTACTTTGCACTGCTATCACATGCTCACCCAGACAGCAACCTGGGAGCCCCAGTGAGCCATCCCTCCACCTTCACTTACAGAAGCAAAGTTGAGAGCAGAGGTACTTATATACTCATGGGTACCTGAGCAGCTGGGAGTGAGAGGGGCTGTCTGGGCTGCTGTTGCCAAAGGAACAAATTGATATCATCTGGCCACAATTAAAACTCAGAATGTGACTTTTTTTTTTTTTCTAGAACAAGGTTTCTAGCCATCAGAGCTGTGGGTGTCTGCAGCAGCTTCCATATAGGAATAGCGCAGGCCAAGCCCCGTTGTTTATGAAAGGGATTACATCATATGGTTGCTTGAGATAATAACTGATCAGAGTTTAGGATCCATTAATTTCCTCCTGACCTATTTTATATGATCCAAGGAGAGGGTGTTTTTGCCTTCATGTTCAGAGCTGGCTAGTGAGGAGAACACCTGAAAAGAAACCAAAGCAATCTCCCCGTGCGCAAAGGCACTCGTGCAAGCTGCTAGACCGTAACGAGGGCATTGGGTGCATTAAGTCCTGAGCAGCACCTGGCAGGGGCAGGTACGTGGGAAGGGAAAGCTGCATCCTTCCTGTGGTTTCTGCACATGGAAAGCATAAAACCTCCATGCTCAGCGTGAGTCATTTGTTACCGCTGGTGTAAAGCCTTGGACAAAACCTATTAAAAATCAGCTGGCAGTAGGCAGGCCGACAAAACATCTGCTTGTACCCATGTGGCGTGCAAAAATGGGGCTGCCGTGCTCTAACATCTTAATGGTATGAAATCAGAGCAAACCCACATGGCAAACAGTTAAACGGTGGTTTTGCATTATGGAGAAATTAGAATGTATCTATGGGTCTTGTTGTGTACAGGATGAACCTCTTTGTACGTCACTAACAATTAAGGAAGATGCACTCAAATTAAAGACCTGTGTTGGTTTTGATTTTGAGATTTTATTATTAGATTGCAGGTTTAACTGAGAAATTAGTGTTGTTCTCCCATGCCCTTTGCATCTCCCTGTGCCTCTTGGATCTGAGGATGAGCCCGATACTTTATTTTGCACTTCCACAAAGCCATGGCCAAGGCAACCCCAGCCTGGGCTTTGGGGTGCTGCTGTCACTGGGCTCAACCAGATGATTAGGAGGGGAGAGAGCTCTCTTGCAGGATCCCCGCGCTGCCCAAAGCAGCTCACCTCTCCTCTCTGCCCAGGCAGATGCAGGGGCTGCCTTCCTCCCAGTTTTTTTGATGCAATCTGGCAACGAATGATTTTTATTCTACCAAAATGAAACCTATTCCTTGAAGCTATTACAAGAGCGGCTGTGATCAAAGGCAACTGGGAAAGCCGCTGGTGGAAACAGCTGCCAGCGGTTGGCGTGACCCAGGGATGGTGCAGGCTAGGAAGAAGATGAAGAAGGCCCCGTAGCACCTCCTGTGGTCTATTGTTCAAGACTTCAAAGAGCCCAGGGATCTGTAGCCACTGCTAATAGCTGTTATCTTCTAGCAGCAGTAATTATGAACTGAAGGAGACTCAGAGATAGTGACTGTAAAGGGACAATAAAGCTACACCTTTTCTGCTTCATTTATTTGATTGCTCCCATTTTCATTATATTCACCCCTCTAGGATGTGTCTTTTAATCCTGCGGGCTGATCTATCCCTATGAATATTCACTGTCAATAATAAACTTATTACTGCTGCTTGAATATCCTGAAGCTGCTATCAGTCCTACGTTGATCTCACATACAGCTCCTAGGACTTCATCTAAAATGCAAATGCAAAATATGTAAAATGTAAAGAACCAGGAGAAGAATATGTGAACCTCAGTAAATTCTTATTTAAGCTTTCCCAGTTCAGCTTCATATTCATTTTGCCATTCCGGATTTTGGAGTAGTAACTGATCAGGCAGCATTTGTTGAAAGTCCACATATTATTTATGCAGAAACCCATGAAGTTCACATGTATGTTAAGCAAAGGGACGTGGGAACAGTTGCAGTGAGTCAGATCAGTGGCGTATCTCCCCAGTGCATGCCGAGGGAAGAGTTAAGTGTCCAGGAAAGCTTGCAAAACTGACTCCTGAATGTCCTCTCCACGTCTGCTGACACTTGGTTCAAGTACTTCCTAATGCTGGAATAGTATTTGAATTAGTGACCACCAGGTATTTTCTTCCAGGAATCCAATGAACCATTTTTTGAAACCTTGTAAGATTTTAGTAGCCTCTGTGCCACGCAGCAGAGTTTCACAGCTTAGCTACAAATTTTGTAAATGAGTATCTCCTGATTTGTTGCTGTAAACAGGCTTCTGCTAGTGTCACCTGATGCCCCCAAACCTCATCAGGGAAGAGGCAGAGGATAACCATTCCCAATTTGTCCCAGCACTCAGGATTTAGTAGACTTCTATGATGTTGTCCCTGCATCGTTTACTTTTGCAGCCTGTAGAACTGTCCTAACCTACTGCACCATCCCTCGCAGGGAAGCCATTCAGACCGCAGATCATCTTCACAGTGCACAGCTGTGCGATCTCCCTGACAAACCGCTTCCTTGAGGTGATGCTGGGTGATGTACAGATGCAGGAATTTGCTGACGCAGTCTGCACGAGCAGCTGGTGTGGCACTCCTAGGCTGCCATGGCCAAACCCTGCTCCGTCTGCATGCGCTGAGCCAGCTCCCATCCCTTCTGGGGGCTGAGCTGCTCTGGGACTGGCACTGCAGCAGCATCCCTGGACAAGAGAGGAGCTGGCTGTTTGCAGAGCAAGCTGCCCTGCATTCAGGGTAGGCTGGGTGAGCCAGAGGGTGTTCCCTGAAGCAGGGACATCATTCATCACTTTTACACGTCACTTTGTTCGTATGGCTTCTTCTACAATGAAATGTCATAAGAGGGGCAAGAACGCTTTTGTCAGCAGCTGATGGGGAGAAACAATAGCTCTGCTCACTCTGCCACCACCCTGCAGAGGCTGAATCACCATCACAAGGCGAATTATCCTCCTGCCTGTTGCTTAGCTCCTGCATCCCGGTGACTCATTCTGGAACAAGGACGGGAGTGAAAGGCAGATGCTACAACATCCTCCCCGGACACTGAAACGTAGACCCAAATAGCAATCCGTGGCTGGGACCATCTCAGGGCAGGGGACAGTGGGCAGAGGTGGCAGGGAGAGCCCGGGAGGCAGCGGCAGGGCTCAGAGGCTGGGGATGCCCCATGGTCGCCTGCAGAGCTGGTACAGGGTGTGGGAGCTCAGGCACCCTGTGCCCCGCGGTGCAGGGTGAGCAGGGGTGCTGCTGGTGCTCTTGGTTCTTTCTCCTTAGCTAACTCCACCAGACAGATACAATGCATATAAGCTTGTCTTACTTTGACCAGCAAAGGTTCCGCATAAGCAGTAACATTTTTTCTACCTTTCCTTTGGTGAAGAAATGAGGGCTGGTTTTCTGTGCATGGGACCAGCAGAGCCCTGGATGCTTTGTGGGCAGCATGGGGAGATGCTCCTCTCTGCAGTTTAGATAGATTTAATTGGGCTGTAGGTTCCATGAGAAGAAACGAACCCTGCCCTGGGCTAACACGCCTCTTTTAGCTCACACTGGAGAGCAGGCATACCAGTGGTCTGAAGGCTTTCCTGAATGGGTCCATACCCACACATACCCCTGGGCTGTTGGTAGCCAGGGCTGGACACCAAGGTCAGCCTCGCATGTCATCTCCGGACGGCGTCCACTCGGCTACAGAGCCAGAGAGGCGGCATCTCACCCGGCGTGTGATGCGTTGTAAAACAAGCACTGGTGATTTCAGGTTAAAGAAGCTCAAAACAGCCTGATGAGGGAAAATATGCCTCCAGAAAAAGGGTACCATATGTGCCTGCCAAGCAGGGCCGCTCTTGACGCACAGCGAAGCTTCTCTCATTCCTCATCAGCAGTGAAACGCGCTGCCAGGCTGGCGGCGAAGAGGCATTGCGTTACCAGGATTAGACACAAACTGTATTTTACAGGAGGGATAAAACTAGTCTGAGGGTAACAAATTTTGTTGAATGCTGCCTTTTGGAGCATGCCAGGTGGCAATTCCTCCTTCCCGTGGCTTTGCTGTTAATAAGGGAGCCCCAAGACCGAGTTGCTGGAGGAGTTGTGTGAGCACCCAGTCACCCGGGGGGTTCAGGTGAGCAAGAGCATCTCTCACAACAGGGTGCAGGGAGGAGGGTGCACACACAGTCCTCCTCTGAGCCATGTTGAGGGGCAGCAGCACCTCCACACCCTACCCACCCCAATGTCACCCTGCCAGGGAATCCCTAAAACAGAGCCCTTGGGCACTTCCCCATTTACTGCACGATCATTCCCTCAGAAGGATTTATGCTGGTTTAACTCTTTATATTTATGTCTCTCCTGTGTCACTGCTTACCTCCCTGGTCCCCACAGCCACTCCTCCCCCGTTTTCCTCACCTCCATCACTACCCACGCCATCGCTCCGCTGTATGTGCCGCAGGGGCTGCGGGAGTGCGGCACAGCCAGCAAACGGCCTTTCCGGAGCACACGGAGCTGAAGGAGGAGGCAGCAGGCACCACAAGCTGCTGCGGGATAAATCAGTCGTTGAGGCAAGAAGGTCACTGCATTATCTCATTGCTAAGAGAAAAGTTCAGGCAATTAAGCTTTAAGACACATTGGAGGTACTAGCAGTGATTACAACTGTCAGACAAATATTTTGCAGCAATATCAAATGAACACAGATTTTTTACCAGGCTTTTCAAGCTTGGGGGAAAAAAGGCCTTTTATTTATTTTTTCTTATAAACCTTCCCTCTGCAAAGGCAGTCAGTAAATCCAATGTACGAGTCTTTGCTGGGAAGAACCTCTTCAGTTTGCAGCCCCAGTGTAAGCTCCTCTGTGGATCAACATACCTTTAATCGTGCCTATTCTGCTCAGGGATCACCTCTGATTTCATACAAACCATGTAATGTAACATACGTGATTTTCGGTGTTGCTGAGGAGCAGAGGGAGCTTTGCAGGCAGCATGCCCATTACAAACCAGTGCCAGCTGGTGTTGTGCGTGTGGGACCAGCCAGCGCAGAACAGCCCCATGCAGGACCCAGGACCCCCCATGGCCTCAAAGGAGCATCCCCAGACGCTGCCCCCAGCAGAGCCCAGCAGCCAGCACTGTCGGGGAGGGCTCCAGATGCTTTGTCCATGAAGCCTAGCTTTGATCGCTCCTGCAGGGGACCACAGGGGGTCTAGGAGCTTCCTGAACACCTAAAAGGTGAGTGAACGTGCTGAGCTTCTCTCTTGGCTCTGCACAGGATGGCTGTTGCTGCAACAGTCATTGCTCAGCGGCAGAGAACCCACGAGGCGAGCAAGGATTCCCATTGCAGGGTAGCAGGTGTCACTAGAAAAGCCCAAAGCGTGGTCCAGTTCAAGTGTCCAGCCTCCACAAGCTGCAGAGCAGCCCTGCACCCTCCCAGAGTATGTTCTGAGCTACCCAGAGAAGGGGAGAACCTCTCTATGGCGTTGTCAGCATTGCTGCAATGCTCCAGTGGGGAATAGCGTGTTCACGAGGCCACCTGCCCCCACTCCCCTGAGGATTAATGACACTCACATGTGCTGGTGAATCACTAAGCCCAGGAGAAATGGTTCTCCCGCAGTAATTGTCTTCCTGTTGCTCAGTAATGTCTGCTAATAGCACTGACAGCCTTCGCCTTTGGGAGGCTTAGAGTGTCAGAATTAGAAAATGGGTATTTGTGTTCCTCCTGACCCTGCGCAGACTCCAGCCTCTCTGGATACCCACTTTTATCCCAATAAATACCCAACTTTATCCCAATAAATAACGGGCTCACTTAGAGATATTATAAATAGACTGGTAAGTAAGCATAAATGACAGGGCTGGTATTACACCACAGGGTTTTGTTGACATTACAAAGCGATGCTGAAGCTGGAGAAGCGGTGCTGGGGTCATTGGGCTGCCAGGCAGGACATCGGTGGCCCCCATTGCAGAGGTTCACCCTGAGATATTTTACACTGACAGCATTTCCAAGCTATTTTTAGTACGAACAAAATAAAATAATAACATTTTACACAAAAGGCAACTCCCACAGTTTACAGCTGCTGCCAGCCTCCTTAAGCCTTTCGGTACTAAGGGGTATTATCAGCATTTGTGAAGGCTGGGAACAGCCTTGGAGGATGTGGAAGCCTCGGTGACAGTGGCACCAGTCTGAGCAGGGAGCTTGGGAGGGCCAGCTGAGACTGAGACACCTGTCCCTGCTGGGCTCCAGCCTGGGGAAGAGACTTGCAGCAGGGTGATGGGCAGAGAAAAGACAGGGCAGGTCACCAAGCAGGGGATGGGGGGACATCCGGACTCCTGCACGGCCACTGTCTGCTGCAGAGCTGGAAGATGCTGCAAACGCTGTGGGCCCCAGAAGACAGCAGTCCTGGAGCAATCTGGGCAGGAGAGCCCACACAGCCGGTCTGGGGGAGCACCAAGACCCAGCCCAGCCCTGCAGGCGCCCAGTGCCCAAATGTGTGGCTGGGCTCCTGGATTTGGAGAGAGAGCAGCAGGGCACAGGTCTGACAGCCCTGCCTCTGTGCCAGGGACCGAGCTGCGGGGCGCTGCCTTGGCACAGCACCACGCTCTCCCCAGGCGCTGCACACCGAACACGAGGCAGCAGCACGTACCACAGATGAGACATTTCCCTTCTGAAGTGCTTTATGACTGCAGCCCAGCCAGGCTTCCTCTCACCTCCCAGATGTTCCATGACCCCTGGAGCAACACTGCACCAGAGCTGCTTCTGTCCCCAGCAGTGCAACAACGCTGGCAGGGGGAGCTGAGGTCCGGGGCCGGCCCGACAGGCACAAGGAAG
>NW_010255146.1:21091-23747 GCF_000690775.1 Eurypyga helias | reverse complement strand
CTCCCTGCAAACCCAGAATGGCAGGAACTCCCGCGGGTGCAGGGGAGCGAGTTTGGCAGGTCTTTGCCTGAGCTGGGGCTGGGAGAGGGAGCACAACAGGCACCAAGCCCGGGCCCCCAGGAGAAGATCCCCCCATACCAGGGTGCTCTGCGAAGCCCGGACTCCCCACCACCCACCTCAGGGGTCTCTTTTCCCTGGAGAAAAAGTCCCTAAAGGAAAGGTCTTCAAAATTACACTTGGGATGCTTACTTGCCCCGTCCCCACCCCTCGAGTCTGATCAGGACACATCCAAACTTCTCTCGGTGACCACAATGGCTGCAGATCTGCGTCCTGGGGCGAGGAGGCCAACGCTGCCAGCTAACTGCCTCAGCCCCGAGCCCGGAGCGGCCAGGAGGGAAAAGCCACCAAAGCCCCGTGACTCACACCGAAACCATGAGTCGTCTGCATTTCCAGCCAGGCCAGTAATCAGGCTGGAAAAGGGCTGATCCCAAAAAGGGTGGGAGGTTGACAAGGGTCCAGCTGTTAGGAGGGTCACAGCCCAAGCTAGGTGACCGGCAGCTCGTGCCCAAGACCCCCAGTTGGGGGGGAGCATCTCCAAGCAGCCATTCCTGCCTTTCCCCTGGCTGCTTAGCAGCTGCTGCAGAAGCTTCAGTAGGTTTTGCTGCTGACAGCACTCCTATCACCTCCAAAACTGGGTCTTTTAAGGAATGTGATGTTTAAAAATTCTGCCGTGGGGGTGCGAAGCACACTGTTGCGGTTACAGCTTAAGATGTATCCACCACCTGGTAACCAGCTGGCTGAAAATCCAGCCCTGGCCATTTGCTGCCTTCGCTTCAGAAATCCTCCAAGACAGTCGTGATCGCTCTGGGACCGCTGTTGCTGGCTCCAAATCTCCTGCCTGCTCACTGCACTACAAGAGCCCCTGTGAGCTCCGCCACCCCACTCGGGATCAAAGCCGCCAGCACAGCCCAAAGCGCTGCTGAGAGAGGATCTAAAAGAGCATTTCAGCTGAGTCCTAAAACAAGCACATCCGCTTTCATCCTCGCTGCGGTCCAACAAACATCTACAGGCCCCTGGGTAATTCCTTGTGGATTCCCGCTCTCTCTGCTGTGTCAAACCGGGATGAGTCCTGTTAGAAAGCACATCGGAAAGATCTCCACAATCTGGGCCGTGCCATCTCACCTGTCTGGGAGCTGGGTGGTGGGAGGGAGGCAGCACCTGAGCCGTGTTTTCCAGGAGCAGGATCTCAGCCTGGTGGGCAGCACCCCCAGATGCCAAGCGCAAGGGCTGTATTGTGTGTCCTGCCTCCTTGGAGACCTGGCTATCAGCTGGGCTGGGAATTTGGGCACATTTTTTCCATCTCTGCGATGGAGTTAGCATGCCTGGATTTTTTTCTAAAATATTACGGAAGAGGAGAAACAGCAATCAGCAGATTCTGTCCTCCAGGGCACCAGCATTTCCCTGGAATGGGAAAGAAAAGTGCCCAGTGTTATCCTCAGATACCAGGACATCGGTCCTTCTTCTTCCCTGGTACAATCACCTACATGTGCCAGCGCACACCACTGAGCCCAGCCTAGGACCACCTAAAGCTTCGTTCACTCACAGGTAACAGCATTACAGCGAATCCTCCATCCCACGGAAGGCCAAACATGCTGCTGGGCAGAGCTGTGTACAAGCAGCACCCAGAGACAGGTCAGCTCCTGGACACAGACCTTGGGGCAACAGAGTGGCTCTGGAGCATGTCTTTGTTAGGGAATGGAGCTGGTGATCCTCAGCGCCAGGTGGGATGTGTAGCAGTTGGATGGGATGCATGTGCTGGGAGAGCATCACAGCCCAGACACCGACACGAGGCCTTCTGCCCAGCACAGCTCGAGACTGGCCACATCTAGAGCAAACCGCAAAAAATCCGTATGTCGCTGGTGCTCCACTTTTCACTCTGAGGGATTTCTGGAGGATTTTGGCATGGGTTTCAGTTACAGTGCAAACCAGAGCACGACTCCAGCGGGTCAGAAAGTCGCAAAAGCATCCGTCCGCTGAATCCTGCCACAAGCAGGGGAGTGGGAGTGGAGGGGGGTGGCATGGGGTCCAGCCACAGCAGCCAGGGCCACAAAGAGCCTTTCAGGGCATCGGGAGCTCAACCCAGTGCTGCGGTACCAGCCTGTGCCTGGCCAGCAGCACCGGCCCATGGCTCAGCCCTGCCTGTGCATTGTGCTGGCGGCTGCATTGTCTCTGGTGTATGTGTCACCCCTTGTTCTCCTCTGCCAGGGCTGAACAGGGTCTTTGCAGGGCCTGGGGACATTGCTCACCTCTGCCCAGCACCCAGGACACCCAGTGCTTGTGGCACCGGGCTGGGACACAGCACTGACACCCATCACATCAGTGGGGGTCTGCGGGGAACAGCACGACTGTGGGGCACCACGTACTGGGGCTCCAGGGTGCACCCAGGCTTGCAGACAAGCTAAAGCACCCCTTGGGCTGCACAGGGGGGAGGGATGAGCAAGGGCTTGATGCTTAGAGCCAAGGACCCCGGGTATCTACATACATCATTCCTACAAACTCCTACGCACAGGAGGGCCGAGCTGATGACCAAGAGGGGCTCTGCTGCACGCTCCTCCCAGGGGCTGGGGATGCCCTGCCAGCTCCCCTCTGCCTGCGG
>NW_010255146.1:1903-21029 GCF_000690775.1 Eurypyga helias | reverse complement strand
CCTGTGGCAGCAAAATGCAGACTGAGCACCCCCAGGGCCACAGGGCACTGTGACACATAGGGGGGTGATTTCTCCTGTGATCACCCCCCGGGTCATTGAGTCTCCCGCCCCCAAAACATCACCCCACAGAGAGGAGCTGCCCTGTGCCCATCAGGGCTTCCCACACACCCGTTATCGTGGTGCTGGCGAGCCCCCAGCACAGCGATGGCAGCCTGGCCTGGCACAAAGCCACGTGCACCGTGGCAAATACACGGCTGCTGCCCAGAGGAGCCTGGGAGCTGCTCGCCACCCCCGGGGAACACTCCCCCCCCAAGCCGCTCGTGGGTTAGTTCCAAGGCACAGCTGAAGTGTATTGATCCAGCCGAGCAATTAGCTGGACAGATCAGCCAGGAGCTGAGAGACAGGTCAGAAGGAGGCAGGGATGAAGATGAGGAGGAAGGGTGCATCCCTGGGGGATGCTGCCTGGGCAACAGCAGTATAAGCCAGGTTGGGCTGGGGGTTCAGCGCCCCTCTCCTGTGCAGAGCCCTGCTTTCCAGGGGTGCCGCTGGTGTTGCTCACCAGGAGCTCTGCTCCACCGCGGGCGAGCTGGAAGGGCGGCACGTTGCCCCTTGCTGAGGGATTTGTCCTACGGGAAGCTCCTGAGCAGCACGGAGAGGCAGAGCTGACCCACGGCAACAGCGAGGGGAACACAAATCCCCGCTCCGTGGGGTGGAGGGCGATTCCCTCATCTGCGAGGGTCTCTGCCAAGTGTGTCTAATCCCCACTGAGCAGGCTCAGAGTGGCATCCAGAGGAGCTTTGATAAAGCAGTGGCGAGCCAGAGGAACGCTCCCTCCCCTCCCACTGATCCAGCACCACCTGCCGGGTGCCAGCACAGTGACTGGCCACCCCAGGGACCTCGCAGCCGCGAGAGGTCAAGAACCAGGGCGAGGAGGGAGAGCTCCCAGTCCCACCAGGGTTATTCCCAGGGGCAGCAGGTTGAGTAACAGTGGTCTCAGGGCTGCCAGGAGCATCCCCGCCAGGGCAGATCCATCTCTCAGCCGGGGTTCTGCTCTGCTCTTCCCCCGTGCAGGACCGTGGGCACAGGTCATGTCAGCCCAGCATCCTCCTGAACCACAGGAGCAGGGAAGGATGGTCCCAGGCGGGGCTAAAATGGGATCCTGGGCCATGGGCAGGGTGAGGGATCCCAGGTGGGACTGGTCAGGTCCTGATGGTCCATCAGGGAGTAAGATCTTTCCCAGTGTTTTTAAACTCTGTAGATCCAGAGGTGACATCAGCAATAACTCAAAGCTTCTGTTGAACCAGTCTCTGTAATTTTCCTGATCTCTCCTTCAGACCAGTTATACTTTCAGTCTCACAACAACAAATACCCCAAATTCACCATGTTGGGGATTGACTCCTGGTAAGGCTTCCCACAACACCTCTCATGACAGGGAAACAGCGAATACTCACCCTGCATTCATGGGTACAACCGAAACCTGCTCCTTTCTGCGCTGGCAATGCACAGCCCTGGGAGGGCTGGTTCATATGCGCCGGCAGCGTTCAGACTCCCAGGGCCTGAAAAACTGGCTGAAAGTCTCTGTGGCAACACGTTATCTTGCCAGATTTACGGTCCATCCTGCTCCAGGTGAAGTCAGAAATACCACTGCCGTGATCCCTCCGGATATCACCACATTGTTACGTCACCGCTCTGACTTTCAGGGAGAAATGGTGACGGGAAAGTTTACGCTTTCACCCCCAGCTCCAGCAAGGGGCTTCCGGGGGGTTTGGTGTGTGGGTATTCGGGGAGGGTGAGGGCAGGCTTCTCTTACTTCCCAATTTGTGATGCTGGCTGGAAAGTAAAGTGAGGTTGTGCTCAAGGATGAATACCTGCGCAAGCCCAGGAAGGAGATTTTAGTTTTTATGTCCTCTTTTCCCTGGGAAAAGGCAGGACTCCTCGTCAGTGCTTGGCCCCGTATGCTGATGGAGGGGTAAGCAGGGAGGGGAGCAACTACCCCAGGGACCAGCAGACTGAAGCTTGTCAGAAATGCAAAGGGAGGACGGGCTGAAGTCCCCGCCGAGGGCTGCAGGAGCCTGGGCTGGCTGCGGTGAGGCTGTGGTTCCCAGGGCACAGCTCCTCCCCACCAGTCTGATCCCAACCGGCTTGCGGGTGGGACGACCCGGTTGCTGCGTGGCTGTGAAACCGGAGTGCCCTCACCTCGGGAGAGCTCTCCGTCCCCAGGACTCCTGTGGGGGGGAGCACAGGTCTCCCAAGATTTCCTGCTAAAGCTGTTCCACACCACACAAATAATGACCCAGCCTTGTGTGAGGGAAGGGAGGGGAGAGGGTGACTGGAGGGGCCTGCAGCCAGGTCCTGACCCTCTTCCAGCTCCTTATGGTGGTGGAGTCTCAGAAGGACATAGAGACTCGTCTGTGATGGGGGACAGGTGCTGACAAGAAGGTTGAACAACCACACTCAGTAGCAAACAAAACACTGCGTTAGCAAAAATTATTTTAAGATAGCAACCTACATCTTAGCCAGGCTCCTCGCCCCTACGCTCCCGCAGACCGCAGCGAGCTGCCTTCCGGCTAGGGGAGCGGAGCAGCCTAGTGTGCAATTTTCCAGGCAGTCCTGAAGTCCTGGAGCCCTTCGGAATGTAGACGGTGGTAAACAACTACCTCCACTTGTCCCTCCCCAGTTGCAGGGAGCTGCAGGATGGCACCTGTGCCGCTGCATGTCCCTCCCTGTGCGGTCGTGGGTGGAAGTCCCCGGTCACACAGGCCGAGCTGGGACCCCCATGTCTGCCAGTGCCACCCTCACCGCTCTGCTGGCGAGGGGTGATGGTGAGCATGCTCCAGGCAGTCCGTCTGTCCCTCTGACTCCCAAAAGCAGGGCATAGTACCCCTTTCTCCCACTGCCCAGCGAGGGCTGTGATGTCCGGCTGCTGGGTGGTGACAGGCAAGGGGTGGCACAGCGCGTGCGGCCTGCCACCCATGTGACAGTGCATGGGCTGCTCCCAGCCCGGCCATCTCCCCCTTCTTGCCCTCATTCACGGTGAGGATGAGCCCCTCCCTCGGGGGCTGCTGCCTCTCGCTGCTCTGGGAGTACCAGGCTGGTGCTTCACCTCACACAGGGAAGCACCAGCTCAGCCTGCAGCACCCCAGGGCTGCACAGCAAGCCGAGCCCTACCACCCTGTTGGGAAAGAGGGAAGAGACACCAGTGCTGTGTTCCTGACCAGCACCTCCTCGGGGAGGTGTCAGCAGAGCTTCTCCGAGTTATGCGTATGATTCCTCTGTGTTCGCTGGAAGGTGTTTTCTTTGCAAAGCCATAGCTCCCCAGGTGCCAGCGGCAGCACATACACTTCGGCGCAAGGCCCCTGGGCTTCATCCCACTCTCAGCACAGACAGGAATTTGACTTGGTGGCTCAGCAACTGAGCCACTCATACCTTTAATTCAGTATCTATTTGATTGTTGTATTTCATTCCACTGGGGCGGGCACCCTGCACCCAGCAATTTAACATTGCCGGAACCGGAGCGGTCCCTTCCTCTTCTATATCCGGGCAGGTCATGGTCCGTGCCCCAGCCAGACCCACAGGCTGAGGGGGGACTGGGACAGACCTCTGCTGGGACACAGGAGCTGAGACACCCGCACTGGACCAGCGCTCCTGAAGCTGTGCGACTTCTGGCTCCGAGATGGTTTTGTGTTTTAGTGGGAAAGCCCCACACTTCATCCCGATAACATGGCAATAAAGGGTCACTAACTGCTGGTCTCCAAAGCAGCATTCGCCGCCCTCATCACTAGGAGCAGAGAGTTCTGAAGTGGGTAGGACTTCATGATTTCCTCATTACGGCTCAGAACAAGATGTAACAGCTGTAGTTAAATAAAATTACCCCATCTCTGCTGCCTCCCACCACACCAGGGAAAGTTATTTTTAATTCCAGGTTGCCCAAGGGATGCTGCACGGTGAGATCCGTTGCATCATTGCCAACGGTCTTGGCTTGGCAAGGAATTTGGGGAGATCCTTCCCTCCAGCCAGCTGGGATCAGACCAGAGCCCGGGGGTGTGCAGTGCTGCAGACTGGGCCCTGCAGGCTCCCCAGCTCCTCCCGAGGGGACACCAGCTCCCCCCGAGGCAGCTCTGCGCGTGCAGAGGACCAGGTGCCTGGCCAAGTCCTCTTTTGCTTTGCTGTCGCTCTTTTTACTTTTCCAATAAACTCAGCGGGCTGCAGCTATTCCAGGGGCCGCGGTGGCACCACCGAGAGCGCGCTGCGTCCCAAGGACAGTCATGCAAAACCAGAGGGGATTAGCTTTTAATGCATTTCTGGGGGCAAACCCTGAAACTGTGGGATTGCCAAGATCCCAGCAGGAAAACTAGCCAGCTTGCTGCCCTCCTGGCCACAAATGAGCTCTCACTCTCCCGAGTCAGGAAAAATCCTACAGAAACCTTGGAACGGCTGTGATGCACAGTGGCATCGTGGCCACCACCTCCCCGTCGCATTTGGTCCCGTGTCACGCTGCGGGGCAGCGGTACCGTCACATCTCCGGCCCCAGAGCGGTGGCACAGCTCCCTGCGGGCACCTCCCGGGTAAGGGCCAAGCAGCCTCCAGAAGAGATGCTGTGCAGACGCATGCGGTTGCCACAGTCCGGCTCTACCTTTCGGGCTGGGATGAAGGTGGTGCCGTTCGACCTCTGCTACATCCACTCCCAGGGGTCTCCGAGCTAAACTGCGGGAACTCCGCTGCACACGTCTTTTCCATATCTGACCCCACCGATGTCTCTGTGTTTCCCAGCGGTATGTATAAAACCGGGAGCTAGCATCCCAAGCATAATTAGAGGATTTTTTGCATTACTTAGCATCCTGGGGCTACATTTTTAGACTACAAGAACTTGTCTTGTAAAGGGTTTTCACCTCCTGCTGTCTCATCTGCAGCAGTTATCCGGGCGTTTCGCTCTGCCCTGCAAGGTAGTCCCTGTGCCTGCCGGGTCGCCTGTGGTTCGTACTTTCATGTCTTGTTCCAGAGAGAAGCCCACACGTTGGAAAAAGAGGCAACACTCCCTGCACCAGGAGATGCAGCTACCACTGCTGGGACTCCGGAGAAGATCATGGAAGTCTGGAAGCCGGCAAGTCTCTCCCAGGATTTTGGGTCTGTCAGTGCGCCGTTGTGTTTTCACCGCCATCCCCCTCCCCTCTTCAGAGCTCAGTTTCTCTTCCCGCTCCCTGGGAATAATCCATAATAATCCTTTGCAATCCGTGGGAGTCCGGTCCAGAGGCAGTTGAAGAGCAGCGCGCGCATGGAGTCCAGGGGTTAGGCGTGCTTGCCATGCGACGCAGGATACGCCCGGTGCTCATAGAGAAATCCTGTGCTGCCCAGCACGGACGTGTAAGAGCCAAGAGCGCGGATCAGCCTCCGAACGCAGCGTGTACGTGCAACTGGTGTGAACCCCAGGGGATTAAAACCCCACATCACTAAAGAGCATCACCTTTCCGCCTGAAGTATGAAACAGTAAAGAGAGGGAGCCTCTGAATCCTGTTACCATTCACATGTACATTTATTAAGCCAGAGGAGTTTGATCATGTCACTGTTACTAGAGCGCATGAGAACCCTTCTCTTTAACTTTGTGAACAATGTTTATTTTAATTACAATTTTATTTTTGGCCTTACAAGCTTTAAAAAATTAACTCTTTCTGCATTTCCCCGTGAAAGGATCTTCTATGTTTTTTTTTTCTTTTCTTACAGTACAAAAAAATGTTTCTCAGACATGTAAACAACCATCATGGAAATTAAACTGCTCTTAAAACGGACTTCGTTGCTACGGACGTTGTTAGATTTGTATCACGTGAGACGTATTTCAGCTCAGTGACTCCTTCAGTGAAAGTTATTATGGTTACCATCACCCGCCCTGAACAGTGCCTGGAGGTGGGGGTTAAGGCCCTTCAGCGCCAGGTGCTGTACAAGCACGCCGGTGTAACTCTGAGGTCCCTGCTAACATCCTCACAAATTACATGAGCTGGAGCGAAACTCCTCTCCAAACTAAGTCTGGAGTTGATACTCAATCACTGTTAAGAGAAATGTTACTAGGGGCCAATCCTGACGCCTGCGGTCCTGTGCGTAAAGCTGCTCACACTCATGGGAATGCTCATACGAGTAAGAAACTCCTGTGGGAAAGGTCTGCAGGACTGAGTCCCTGGACCGCTTTTGCAAGAAAACAGGCAAGAAAAGCAGACTGGTTTCTTTCCTCTACGGTGTCATCAGTATAATGCTGAAAGGGACAAGGTCAGCTGCTCAGTTCCAGCACCCTGAGCATTTTGAGTTCTGATCCCCAAATTAAAGAAGTCTCTGTTTTGCCTTGTGCTACTATGACCGGGCCTGGAAAAGCCTGTTGGACACTGTTTGCCACCAGGTTTGCCATTACAGCATGGAGGGGCTCTGTTTCCCGGTGCAAAGGCTGCGTCCTAGGCAGGAATTGTGAAGATGGTGTTTCAGAAATGATTCTGAAAACACATCAGAGCAACTGCAGTTTAAATAATGATTTTAACTTGACATTTGAGGTGGAAAAAAACGCCCATGACATGAAATAAATAGCAAAGAATCGATGTCCCCGCACGAACGTAACGTATTCCCGCCTGTGAAGCATCCCTTGCAGATTACTGCCCTTTAGGTTATGTCAGATGTTTGAATGAAGTCTTTAGAGCTAAGATACAGTACTCTGAAATGAGGTTAGAAAAATTTTAAAACGACTACTGGGAAGTATGTACAACGCTCTCTTTAGCCAGCTTTCCCACCTGGGCAGCCCGGGAGCACGAGGCCTCAGTAGACATAGAGCCGATCTGAAATGGCAGCAGGCATGTGCGTCATGATCTGCATGCGCAGCCACCAGTAGTAATCCATGGGGTGGTAGCGGGTGTAGGGGGCCGTGGAGGTGAGCGCGTGGGCGACGCTCTCGATGACGGGCGAGGTGTCTGTTGAGCCGCTGTTGCAGTACGTCTCCATCTTGCTGACCTGCTCATCGAAGTACTTCCTGCCGTAGTCCTTGCGCACTATCTCGGGGAGCTCGTCCCACATTTTGTCGGCTATGGCTTTGATTCGCTCGGGGCTGTACAGGTTGGTGGCAGCTATGAAGTTGCCAGGCTCCACGATGCTGACCATCACTCCCTGGGGCTGCATTTCGTAGCGCAGGCAGTCGGAGAAGGCCTCCACGCCAAACTTGGTGATGCAGTAGGGTGAGCGGGCAGGACTGCCCATCCGCCCCATCATGCTGCTGATGTTCACCACACGACCTAGGCAGGGGCGAGGCAAAGCCCAGCTGAGCTGCGGCACCTGATCCGAGCAGACGCCTGACACACCACCCCACCGACCCCTCAACGGGCGTCCATCCACCCGCCCACAGCACATCCCCGGGAGCTGCCTGGCAGAGCTGCCGGTGGCCCTGTCTGAGGACGGCTGTCCCAGGCCACCGCTGTCAGGCAGAATGAGCCCACTGCCAGAGATCCTGGGCTCATTATCCCTGAGGGCACAGGCACACGGTGACGCACAACGCTCAGTGCTACAGGGAACACAGAAGAGGCCAGACAGGACCTGCACGGTGGGAAATAGGATTGCTCGGCAGCAATCAGGGCTGAGCCCAGGCAAGAGGAAGACGCAGCAAAGAAAGTCTCTGGCACCAGGGCTGAGCTCGTTTATTTGCAAGGCAAAGGCCAATCCAGGAGCCCAGTCATGGCCCATGGCGTCTGCCTCTCAAAAGGGCATGGAGTGATCCTGCACCACCAGCAAGCAGAGCAGGCCAAGTCCACTGCACCCTTCCCTGTGTGACAGCTGGATTACAGCTTCAGGCACAGAGCTGGGGCCTTTCTCCCCTCCAGAAGCCATTCGTTTTGGCTGGGGAGAGCGTGGTAGGAGGCTGTGGATGCTGCAGCCTAACCAGAGGTTGCAGTTCTCTGCAGTTGCTATCAGTGCTCACTGCCAAGTTGGCTTAGAAAGAGAAACTTGGACTACAGAAGGGGATACACTGAAATGCTGCCTGGGCCACACACAGCCCAGATCTGCAGCACGAGACAACACTGCCAATGTCTGTGGATGCCTTAAGGGCAAAAAATACTCTCGTTTAGTCAGGTAATTGGCCCAAGCACAGGAAAGTTTTGCCCCTTTATGCAAGCTCCAGGACTGCATTCCTTTGCTGTGCAAACCCCACCTCTCATATGACACAAGCTCCCCCAGTAACGCAGCGCACAGCCGACAACTCCCCTGCCAGAAGCACGTCGTAGCACACCGCTGCTGCCCACCCGGCCAGCACGGGCACAGCTGGGGTTTGTACAGAGGGGAGGATTGATCCTGGCGCTGGAATTTATAGTGAGCTTCGGCTTCTGAGCAGGTAAAAGAAGGTATGACAGATCAGATCTTGCGTGGGATGTTGCAGAAGCAGCACAGATGGGAACGAGAAATAATAACTGGGTTTTGGGACTGCTGCCTTGCTGTGTAAAGTCAGTAACTGTCATCTGTGTGTATGCTGTGGGTCACATTCAGTCTGTAAAGGTACGGAGGTGGCCAATGGTGCAGAGAGAAGCTTTATACACCTTTTGGCCTCTAACACAGCAAGACATGGCACAGGACAGGGGACCTGCTCCAGGGAGTACCACCCCAGGGGAGATTACTCACCCTTTGACCTCCGGATGAGTGGGAGAAAAGCTTTGGTCGTTCGCACAGTCCCCCACAGGTTCACTTCAGCTACCTCCATGTAAGTGTCCATGCTTGTGAACTCTACTTCGCCAAATGTGGAGATCCCAGCATTGTTAACCAGCCCCCAGAGCCCTGGAAGACAAAATGAAGCAGAAAGCTTTCACTCTAGGACACTGATGAGAGCAGCTTGGTAAAGCCTTGCTACTAGATTACCGAACCACACAACAGAGGTTTTCATTAAGACCTGTAAAGATGAAAGCCAGACGGGAAGAGAGTCCAGAGTGAATCTCAGTCTCCTGGTCAAATATAACCACAGTCAGGATCTGCCTGTACTGCCCAACCCTGCAGCCGCAAAGTACTGTGAATAAGGTTTCCCGGGAAAAAGAGAATTTCAGCCTTGTCTAAGCTGTTCTCCTTGCCATTCTCTTTTTATCCATTGTGATTTTTAAAATAAGTAAAATACAGTCGTTAAATGCAAATAATGATAGGAAACACCTTGCAAGAAAGAAAAGAGTAATTCTTTCAAAGTAGAATCCCTTGTGTCACCAGAAGGTCTGCAATGAAGGGGGATGTGGGCATGGGTGGACACGCACGCCACAGCCTCTCTCTTTCATTCTGCTGCAACCAAGATGGCAACAACAGAAGCTACCAACTCATGTGGCAATGAAAAGGAAGATTAGAAAGGAATTTGGAATTAAATGATCCCACTTCATATAACACGCTAATTGCACAGGAAGTAGACTGAGAAAGGTCTGAGATGGCTCCTCTCTGCTGTTTAGAAAAACTCACTGTTACCTCTTGGCTGATTTTTTCCAGATCTGTGTTCTCAGAAGCAGCCCAGAAATGGCAACTTCATCCTGGCCCAGGATTGAGAATACAGGGCTAGAAAACTTAATTTATGGAGAAGATCCGTATGAAAATTAAAGAAAAGTAAAATTGATAGATCTGTGCAAAATCCAAGATAAAGCATTGCTGGTTGTTCTGCTTTTAAACCACCTTCATGTGTTGAAGTGTGGATGTTCTTTAGGGGAAAATGTAGCTCACCATAGGGTGGAATGGTTTCAGGAATGCATGAGCAACTGGAATTTTCACAGTACTGGAGCAGAATTTGCTGTCATCACTTTCAGCTAAGAAAGTCAGTTACAGTCACCCCCTGAACTCAGAAATCTCTGACATACAGTAGTATCTGCAGTGGCATGATTGACACTCGGCTGGCTACATGGAAGTGCTTTGGAGAACCTCTCCATTTCACAAGTTTTGGGGAGACACTTGCATTGCTAATCCCCAATCTTTGAGCACTGGTCAGGTTTTATGATGAAGAGAGTCACAATAAACTTCAGGTGACAGGAGTAAAATGCTACTCCCAGGGCCCTGACGACCATCCTGATTTCTACTGATACCCTCCTAGGAGCTAGTGGAGAAAAAAAGCAGGTCTGTTTGTGGATGCTGTCTTGAGTGGGAAGCTGCTTTCTGACATGGCACATTTAAACAGGCTGTTTGCTCTGCACTGCTGCTCCTCAAAGCTTTGTGCCCTCCAGCCTTACGCTCAAGCTTTTGAAATATGCCCTGAAAATGCTCCCGGAGCCCAGTTGAGGGAGCTCCTGCCACCTATGTGACCTTAGAGCCCAGTGCATGCACCTACCTTTCTCTGGGTCCTCCAGACTGCTATTCACCTGCTCCACTGCTCGGTCCACTTCTTTGCTGTCACAGACATTGAGCTGGACAGTTCTCATTCGATCACTGTTCATGTTGTCCAGATCCTTGGAGCCACCATCTCCCTTGTCCTAGAGGGGAAAAAAGGGCTGGTTTGAATCTGGCCAAAGAGCTTGTGCAGAATATCAAATGCATAGCACCAAATCAAGCAAAAGAGTGCACAGGGCAGTCACAGTATAATCAGGACAGTCCTGCAGCTCTAAGAGGAAGGGGAACAGACAGGGCTGCTCCTGCAGAACACCACTCCTCGAGCACCTCCATCTGACCATGAGCTCTGCCACCGAGTCAGCTGCTACAAACTGCTTCGACCACCAAGAAAGCAGCCAGAGCTGGATCTGCCCCAGCAAGGCAGCTCCTGCCCAGTACAAGCTCCCAAGATCAAGCTGTGCCCCACTACCACCGCGGTGGGAATGTGGTGTCACCCTCGCTTCGGGTCGCATTTGGGGCACAAGCTCGGCGGGGGTATGGTATAAAACAGCTCGTGAGTGGCTGCACGTGTACGTTGCACATGCTTCACAGTCACGTTCCCAGCTCTGGGAGTGACAGTCCTAGAAGAGGGACTGCCTGCCCACTGCTCTCTCTCTTCAGCTGATCTACACACAGAGCTTCCACTGCCTGGAAACCTACCTACTCCCTCCAAAAGACTCCTACGGAGTCCGATCATCAGGTTCCTGGCCAGCTTGCTTGCTATTAATTCCACTCTGGTGCCTTTTCCAGCATCTTGCTCTCTTCTCTGCCTCCCCCCATGAGCTTTTTCTCACTTCTATTTCTCATCTCCACTCCTTTTCTCTCAGCTCAGAACCCCAGCATACACGTATCCACTCAGACGCGCCGCGTACCTGCGGCTAACCCCTAAGACACCTTCCGGGCAGGCCACACACTGCTAGTAATGAGGCTGGTATGCCCAGAGCTAGTCTCTGCACAGCCGTGAAGCCCGGCTATGGTGCTTCCAGCACACACACGTGGGATATTAATATGAGTTTGGGACTACCTCTGAATCACTCCCATAGCTATAAACTACTGGAATGTTGTGGCTACTCCAGGGAACTTTTGCAGACAATGGTGAGGTCTAGGTCTGGAAATCATCTCTTTTTGGGAACATCCCTCTTTTACATCTTCTTACAGTCTTTAGTGTAAGAAACTCCCACTGTCCCCTCAACATCATCCCTCACTAGAAGTCTTTTACTCGCCATTAACAGGCTAGCCATGAAGCATGTCCCACAGGATCATCTGAGGGCTGCTCAGCTCTCCCTCCCCCACTGCTCAACCCCCTGGGTAGCCCCGCTCGCTGGCAGCATCAGCAGGCAAGCATCACAGCGCTCTTCACTCCTCAGCTTTTACAAGGCAGGGGAAAAAGGTGTGACAGATGAGGTGGTTTGGGACAGATGGCTTTTGTGCCTCTGTTCTGGAACAGGTCAGTTCTTCATGGCAGGGCTGTTTTCTGACTGCTGAATGACATTAGCTCGTTTCAAACACCCTGAGTCACAGTCACAGTTGTCAATGAGATGGTGCTTGTCCCTGCAGTCAAAACCCAGGCTGCCCATTTGCCCCCCCGAGTGATAGCTCTCTTTGGACAACATGCTTTAGATACCAGATGAGGGTGGCCATACATCCCCCTGTCTCTGTGCCACCTGGTCTTCCAAAACACCTTCTCCCAGCTCCTCCCATTCCTGGGAGTATCTGCTGTGCTCACAGACAGTTCACCGATTTAAGTACCTGATGTATCCCCTGTCTTCTTCCCCACCCTTCCTTATTCCACTGCAGACTGTTAATTCAGGTTAGTGTTGTCCTTGAGGCATCGACTGAGCTCTCTTCACACGGGAGCGTATCGCATACAAAGCAGAGCAGTTAAAAGCCCCATGCACAACTTGGTGGTGTTTGCTTTTACCGCCTAGAGGAAATCAGCAAATGCCAGCATGCAAGTCCCTTGGAAACAGCAGATATGGCTAAAGGGAGGAGGGATAACAACAAGGTCAGGGTGCTCTTCCCCTAGTCCCAGGTCTGCGAGGTGTTACAAAGTCACCTTGCAGAGAAGCAAACTCCAGAACCCAGCATGGGAACGGAGGATGGAAGAGACATATGGCTCAACATGTCGGAAATTTTGGCAGATGTGCAGCAGTGGGCTTGACTCCAATTTTTCTTGCAGGACCAGGTCTCTGGGCCACTGAACACACCAGCCTCAGAGGCCTCGTAAGCTCTACTGGGACCTTCACAGTGTCCTACTCTTCCTCATTCACAGGGTTGGCTCAGCAAGCCAACATCCCTCCTGCCCTCCCACCCGCATGCTGCTGGGTGCTTGGACAGGGATCCCTGGAGCCGGATCCTGGCCAAGAGTCAGACTCTGTGCATTAACCCAGAGCCACAGGGTGATTCCTTTGGCTCTTCAGAAAGGGCAGATGGGTGGCGTTTACGTCAGGCACCTTGTGACTGTGCATCCTCTCCCGGCACAGGATGCAGCCTGTCCCACAACCCATACATAGCAGTGGAAGAACCTCCTCACGCTGCGCCGAGACCAGTGCATCTCTGCTGTCAGTCCCAGAGTCCGCTGTCCCCATGGCAAGAGGGCCCAGCTCTTGCATACTGAAAAAAGCACACCCCATCTTCCTCTTCCCATGGCCACCCTCTGGGGCTCATGGGTCTCAGCTTGAATCTTTATCAGCACGCCCTCGAAGCGGTACGTAACACCCTGTGGCTCTGAGCACTCTTATCGAGCCCTACAGTAACTGGCCTGGCTTGCCCAGATAACCTCTGCCTCCTCAGCCCCCTGCAAGCCCCAACAGGCCTGAGCACACAAAGCAAAGCAGACAGGGATTCCACCACACTCCTGACAGCTGTGACAAACATCACATATGTCCACTGGTAACAGATACTGATGGAAAAATACCTTCATCTTGTGTCAGCTGGCTCCTCCAGCTATTAACCAAAGAGGATAAAATAAGACAGCTGCAGCAGGATTATTCATTGGATCCAGTCTACCACTGTCTTTTGGCAACGAAGCACCAAGATAACTCTCACATGACTCTATCTGCCAGTGGAAATGTTAGGAAGACACTGTGTGTGAAAGAACACACTGTTAGCACAGAGCCTTGGGCTCCCCTTGGTCATGACTCTAAACACCTCTCTGAGTTCCTTCAGCAATAATACAGTCAGGCGCTGGGGATGTGGGCGCTCCAGGAAACCTTGCCTGGCGAAGGGTCAGCACTGCACACACTTCTCATTGGCAATAATGACACGAGGTTCCCAAGAACAGCGCGCAGCCTGAGGACACGATGGCTACCCCAGCTGGAGTGTGCTTCTGATGTGCAGTGGGCTGTGAAAAACAGTCCCACGAGAAGAAAATTGCAGTTTCACAGCCATTTCCTCTCTGTCAAGGCTATGACAAATACACCCAAGCAAAAGATGATGCTCCTTATTTCTACCTCCACTTCTGTCTAGCATCTGAAAACACCCCAAGCTTTTTCTGCCCCTAAAATCAGCACCAGCAATAATTACGCTCTGATCAGAACTCTGCGTACGGTTTTGCTAGTGAAACCTGTGGCACAGTGAGACATCAGCTCAGTCCCCGGCGTGGTTTTAGTTCTACAGATCAGTTCTACACCACGTACATGGCCCAAAGACAGGAGGCCAACCTGTCAACTAAGGAGCTTTGGCATTTTACAGTGTCTTCCTGATGACAGCTGCTGTTACCAGTCTTGCCACAGTCACACAGGTTTTGGAACATGGGATGTGAGTCCAGCTAAAGAAGCAATATTTAACTACACAGTGATACAGCAAAGCTTTCTACTGATTTCTGGCAAGGAAATACATGTTGATCAAAGCCTAACAGGGTTCTGGCATGCTGCTTCCTGTCACCTTATGCTACAGTTGTCAGGGGCCAAGATTTTCTGCTAACATGCATTGAGTAGAATGAGTACAGAAGGCTCCAAAATGGAAGGGAGGTTTCAGTGACAGTTAGACATGCTCACTGAAAACCGGGTCTCTACCAGCTCAGACAGAGGAAGTGAAACCCATAAATAACTTTGCAGCTCTGAATTATCTGGCTCCTGTCAACAGAGAGACAGGCTATTATGCTACACAGTGGTTTTTAACTCTGCAATGTTCTTATATTCTCTAACGTCGAGCTTCAGTTACAAAAGCTGTGTAGAAACATCTGCAAAAAAAATTACTCTACCCTCTCTCTTCTTGAGACCTTTTGAAAAGCAGCAGTTTGTAAGAAGTAACCTGTCTGCCTCGAAGCCTGCAGAGGGAGCTCGGGTTAACAAACCAACCCCTGACCCAAAGATGAGCCACCACAAGGGTCCGAGCTATGGAAACAAACTTCCCTTCTGAAAAAATGCAGCACAAAAAACTAGTAATTTAAGCAAAACTTAGTAACAATGGGAAAATTAACAGCAGGAGTATTGATAACATTAAAAACACCTGGTAAATTCTCTTTAATTAATATAACTATTCAAAATACATTTGTAGTGATGAGTGCGCTAAAAGATTAAGATCAACATAAGTGACCCACCCCAGGATATCCTGAGGAGTAAGTCTGTTTCTGTGGGGAACAGCCACGCAGCTCAGGAAGTGTCAGAGCTTCATAAGGAGAGAGAGCTTGAAGCTCTCCCCATTCTCCATGACCAGGCATCTCTGACTGCCACACAGAGCACTCCTGGACACTGGATGAAGACTGCATCACCAAGCTATCTATGGCCTTGTTCTGCGCTCATTTGTACTGGCGGAACATCACCTTCAGAGCGATTTCAGGAGACCCTCATACACACTGGGGCAGAGCTGTATTCATGAATATAGAAAAATGTGCTCATACCACATGTCGTAAAATCGCTGGTGGTTTGGTGGATGTCACAATTCATCAGAATAAACCCTGCGTAAATATGTATAGTCTGAGAGCAGGGCCAAAGGTCCAGATTCAACCTGATCCCAAAATCTGCTTATGGATAATGCTACAAAATTAGATTTGGGGTTCCAGTCCATGAGATACAGAACAGACCATGATGTTGTGATTCCAATAAGAACCTTCCCAGATACCATTCAGTCCAGGTTCTGGTCTAGACCAGCTCATGCTCCAGGAAATTCAAGCACTCGTGTCTCTCCCTTTGGGCTACCAACCACCCACCTCTCCTTGGCAGAGCGGAGAGGAAAGATTGGATTTGCTACATGTCTGTACGTGTGCCACAGGTGAAGAACGATGGTTTTGTTTCCCTTACCTTTTGCAGGCAGCCAGCATAAACAATGAAGCCTTTGGTATGCAGGTGCTTGGCCAAGGCAAATCCAAACCCTGAGTCACAACCTGTTATAAGCACAGCTCTGCTGCCAATCTGCAAAACAAAACAGAACAAAATGCACTGGAATCGAGTATTTGAAATCAGTGATTTGTAGTGCACAGAACAAAACCATGTCCTTGGCCAGGAGCAGTCTGTTCCTGGGACAGCCTCTACACTCGCTGCCAGCTACTGCCACCCAGTGCCTCCTGAAGACAGGAAACCAAGGTTTCATACCAAGTTTGCTCCAGTGAGGCAGGATCACTGTCCTCCCAACACAAAGGGAAGTTTGGCACCTCAGGCAACAGGCTCACAAGGCAAAGAGACCAAATAAGCCACCATTCTCTGGCAGTTCACATTCATCTTGAAATCTGAAAATACACCAGACAGTTCCCAATTTTAGGAACTGTTCTGTGTGTTCAAAGCAGCCAGGAGTCCACTCTTCTGTGCCATGCAGCCCGTAGGGCATGGGGAAGACAGCTTAAATGAAGAAAGGATATGGGTTAACCTTACTGACTGCTCACTCATCTTTTCTCTCTAGCCAGGTTTTAAAAGCTAAGCAGAGTCAAGTGGGTTTAATAGTACACCTCATTCCTTTTCCAAAGCCCTTCCTCTAACCCAATGAGAGGCAGCAGTTAAGCGACATGTTAAAAACTGTGTGATGTATCACACATTCCAGAAGCAACCAGTGCACATGCAGCCACGTACTGCTGTGGGTAAGATTAGGTAATAATTACTTGTAATTCATTCCAACTCATGTCTTTTAAGAAACTAGAAATTTCATTTTCCCCAGCATTCATGGAGACTGATTAGGGTCACTCCAGAAGCCCAGCAGCGATGCAAGGGCCATATCCAAATTCCACTGAGACTCTGTCCCAGGCTCACAGAGCAAGATGTGCACACTCTAGCACTGCTGCAGTGCTGAGTTCTGTGCCACAAGACAGGTAAGAGGGCAACACATCCCGCTTCCTTTTGCCTGGCACTGTTCCTGGCAAGCTAGTGCCTTCATGGAAAGGGCTGCTGAAGAAGCGTGCCACTCTCCAGATCAAGAGGTGAGGACACACCAATTTATTTACACCTCTTTAAAGCACCATACTCCAGAAAGAGTGCTTTATTAAGAATCTGTCATGCAAATTCCCTCCACACTAAGGTGGAAGATTTCATCTGCTGAGTGAGTTCCAAAAATAGAAGAAACCCACTAGTCTGATTGTTTATTTCCATCCTTAGCAGCATGTCCTGTGCTGCGTCAATGGAAGCTCTGTGCTAGGAAAGAATGTGGAGTATGTTGGAGGGGTCCAGCTCGCAGTCTTTCTGGCAAATCGGAAAGAATAATTTGATCACCAGGCTTCAGGGATTTTAGAACCCCAGATCAGCAGAACTAGTTCCTGGAAACCACAATCACACTCACCTGATCAACTTCACTTGCATAAGAGCGGCTGCCACATGGGGACAAGAGAGGGAAGCAAAATCTTTGCACAGGCCTGTTGAAAAAAACCCAAACAGCAGGACTGTCAGGCATGGAATATCTTGTCTGTACCCCAGTGCTGCAGCACATACATGAAAAGGAATGTAGTGTTGCCTATATATGTGATGTGGACTGTCATGTGAGAAAACAGAAACCTGTCTACAGTTCTTAGTCTGAGCCTGTCTGTTTCCTACAGTATGAAACATTTGTTTCTCAAAAGACCTTGATGCTATTTCCAGCTGCAGAAGCTGTCTGGATATTACCAAGAATTCAAAAATAGCTCCCAGTCTGGAGGCACAGAGCTGCTTCCACCCACAAAACGGGCAGTATGGTGTTTTCCTTTCCAACAGCAACAACACTCAGATTTGCACCAAGCTGGGGTAAGAGTTCATTTGTCTGATCAAAGTATTCTGTGATACCCAGCCTAAGGGGGAATTTGCTTGGATCTATCTCACTGCTTTTACACACAGCTCCACCCTTGTGTCATCCCGGATGACACTCTGTCCTCTGCAGTATCTACCATTAGATACTCTTGTATCTTACATCCCTTCTTTGCAACTGTAAAGCAAAGAGGCACTGTGTCTTTGAGCAATACCTGCCATGCAGATCTGAAGCTCCTCTTTACAGTACATCTGACTCCCAGGAAGACAAACCATGTTCACAAAGCCAGACCAGAGCCAGCCAATGTCTTCCAATGAGTATCTATTTAGAAAAGCTATGCTGCCAGTAGCATCATACTGTTGTAGGTGTTGCCATCATTCATCAAAACTGGGCCTAGACAACACACCAGAGTGACCCTAGCCTCTGCCTTTGCCAGCCACCTCTCTGGACTGTATCGGCTTTTTCATTTTGGCTTTGGGCACTGGCACGGCCATCCCAGAGCCTTCCAGCCTTCCCGAGACTTGCTGTACTTCATCTACCCTCTGGCCCCTCTAACAACATCTATCCTTCAGCCAGAGCTTATCTTTCAGGCCGCTCTTCCTTCTTCTAAGTGAATTTGCATAATCATTCACAATTATCTCCTGCTCAGACATCCCAGGCCCTCCCAGGGTGACCTGTGCTACACCGAACAGCAATCTGCAGACACTCTGGCCTCTGAGCTGCATCGTGGGAAAACAAGGCTAGAAAAAGGGTCTGCTAGAGCAAAATCTCTGAACCAGACAGGGAGACAATTTATATTCAGGCAACAGTGTCCGCTCACCTTCCTTCAACAGTTTAGCTCCTTTTCTAACACTGAGTGTCACAAGCCCTATCAGCTCTTGAAATAGCAACAGCCAACTTAAGTGCTGCAGAGGTCAGTCCCCAGGCAAAGTCTGTGGTAACATCACTGACCTGCAATCCTGGCTTGGAACTTTTATCACAACAATAAGCTTCCTGGTGCGCCTCAAAGTGCCCAGAAGCGTTCATAACATTTCTTTTAGCTGCATGAACCTGGGTTTTATTTTTCACTGTCATGTCCGGTTCTGTTACTTTATCGCAGAGCACTGATTTTCTGCTGTTATCCACAATAACCTGTAGAGAATAACTACTTGACATTCTGCCCACCTTGACCTGAAGGCAGGGGCATAAAACAGATGCCGGCTGCTGATCAGCAGGAGTGTCATCAGAGGAAACAGCTACAGTGCATACGCAATGTCAGCCCCCACACAGTACACTAATGTACCACGTGCCATTTTTGTCATTCTGCATGACTGAGTTCTACAGGCCACATTTTGTCATTCTGCATGACTGAGTTCCACAGGCCACCGAGACTTTTAAAATGCACAGATGGTCCTCGAATTGAATCTGTGCTTATAACCATGCATACGCTTTTGTTCAGATACACCCAAAAAGGCAGCCAGCTTGAAGAGCCCCATGTATAAATGCTACTTCAGTGCATGAAGGTACCAGTAGAGTGACAATGCTGCCTTTCAGATGAACAGCTGGATTCCCATTTCAGGTTTAGCAGCTTGTGGGTGCTTAAAAAAATACAACACATTTTTTGCTTTGAGTACAAGATGCACAAAGCATAAATACACAGTAAAGCAAA
>NW_010255146.1:0-1817 GCF_000690775.1 Eurypyga helias | reverse complement strand
CCTGCTGGTGCATCTTTGGTGCGTGTGAGTAAATAGGAGATAAAAGGCCTATGCCTGTTTGCATAGGAAGTCTCTAACAACTGAGCTATCTTTGGTGTCTACAACTCCCTGTTACGGAAGCCACCCTTGACAGTGATGATGCTATCAACAGCAGTGGAACAACAGTGGAGGTGGCAGTTCTGGATTAGCAGCCCCTGAGCCACTTTTAAATGGCTTATGTACAATTAGTGGTACACACCATTGTTTGGGAATCCTGCTCTAAAGCAAAGTCAGTGAAAGCACTCCACTTGCTCTGAGTTCGGACTAGTAGGGTTCCCATCATATACCAATATACAAGATGGTTTTCTTCAGAGCTAGAAGTTAGAATTAGATAGGCAATTTTCTGTTCATATTCAGAAAAAAACCCAGCTTCATTACTCAGCCCACCTCCATTTCTCACTAAAACCCTCCTTCTCAACTTTCTCATTTCATGTGATTCATTGCCTCCCAATGAAGTCACAGAAACAGATGACAGTTCCTTGCACTGCAGCAAGGCCTACATGCTGATATTCAGGAATAAATCCTTGCTTAGCACTGAATGAATGTTCTACTCAACCCCCTTTTGACTGCAGATGACTGTCCAAGTGCAAAAAATCCATGTTGCCAACGCCTCCCTGCATACAGAGCCCATCCTCCATGTGATCTGCTCAATGACTGAGTACTGGCACAGGCTGCCCAGGCAGGATGTGGAGTCTCCATCCTCAGAGATATTCAAAAGCCATCTGGACACAGTCCTTGGCAACCAGCTCCAGGAGGCCCTGCCTGAGCAGGGTGCTTGGACCAGATGACTTCCAGAGGTCCCTTCCCACCTCACGCATCCTGTGATTCTGTACATAAACCATCCCACTGAAACAGAATGAGCCCTCAACGTGTGCTTTACTCAAGACCTCACTCTTTCTTTTCCTCCACCAAATTACTTACCTGAAGCCATTCCCTGGGTCCTTGAAATTCAGGGCTTTCACAGAGAAGTTCAGGAGAGGCCGGGACAGCTTGGTCGCCAACATGCTTTCAATTAACACACTCTACCAACAGCAAGACTGTTCTCCCTTAGCTCTGCAATACATGACAGCACCTCTGTTTTAGTTGCTCAATTATTTTGTAAGTCAAGGTGACTCCATGTTTTTCAACAAGAAAATAAAGTCCAAAGGAACTCATCTTTCCCCCTTGCAGTCCCTCACACTGAGATAAACAGCTCAACCTTCAACCACCTCAAGCTGCCAGTAAACTGACAAGCAGGGAGACATTTAAAGAAAACATCCATTTCTCTTTCTTTAATGTATCTTTACCTGTATGCTCTGAAACAGCCAAAAAATGAGGTACTTATATGGAATATATTGTTTCAAGTAATCTATATAAAATACATTTTAAACTAACACATAAGTTGAAGTCACAGGTGATGTTAGATGTTCGCACAGCAATCCTTGGGCTTTACAGCTAGCACAGCCATACGGTCAGAAACACACTCCTTTGTCATAAGGCTGCTGGTGCTGCTGGACTAGGCACAGGGCATCGCCGTTAAACCACTGCGGGGTGACAGCAGCTGGGGAACCAGAGTTAAGATGAAAGTCAATTTCAATCGCATTCACCTTGGATAAAAGGGACCCAGCGCACACAAATCACCTCCCCGGCTCAAGGCACGGTCTCCTTTATCGAAGGAGAAGGACGGTATCTCGTGGTTGGGCCTTATTTGCATCCCTGCCGGAGGCTGGGCGGCTGCTGCGGCCGCGCCGGGGCCGGCTGGGAAACGGGCCCCGGCTGGAAGGCGCTGAATTACCGCC
>NW_010255145.1:0-268 GCF_000690775.1 Eurypyga helias | reverse complement strand
AAAACCAGAGCTGGAGGTCAGGATGCCCAAGAGTGGGGTGAAGGGGGCTGGGTCGGGGTGCTGCAGCACTGTCCTGCTGCGACCCCCTCAGTGGGGTGACACGGAGGGGGCTTGGCTGTGCAGCGGCCATGCAGGGGTCATTTGGCATCGGTGCAATGGTCACGCGGTGGCCACGCAGCAGCTGTGTGGTGCCCAGGCGGTGACGGCGCATCGGTCACGCCAAGGCCACGCACAGCCTGTACAGTTGCTGCGCGGCGGGTCCGCGGGG
>NW_010255144.1:14169-16226 GCF_000690775.1 Eurypyga helias | reverse complement strand
CTGGCTGAACCCAGCACACTTACCTACTGCACGGAGCCTGAGAACGGATGGAGTGGTCCATACCTGAACCTTCCCCTTGCTCTGCACGTGTTTGCACATCCTTCGTGTGAACCAGGGCAGGACTACATGCTGTCTCCTGCAAAGAGAGAGAAAACCCGTCCCATCCCTGCTGAGTGTTGGGGATTGCTCTGCACAGCTGTACCCCTTGGGCAGAGCAGTCACACGCCATCAATGCCTACCTGGTCCCGAGGGGACCTGTTGTGGGTGGGTTCAGTGATTCACCATTACTTCGCTGTGTATGACTCATCTCGCTGACCCTGCCTTAACATAAAGTCCAGGTTTGTGTTATCAGGAGTTGTGTTTAAACAGTTGTAAGTGAACACCTTTGACACTGTGGTCATTAAAAACATCTCTGTTTCATTTCCAAGAGCGCAGAGATTTTAGCTTTCATGTCCTAGCCAAATTCTAACTTCAGTATTTACTTTTTGCAACTCAGAATGGTTTCTGTCATTTTTACAGGCAACTACAGTTTCACTTCCTACCCTAAACCCTATTGGGTTGCTCATGTACGGTATATAGTGCCACACAGAATAGGCCTGTTAGTGTATTTGTAGATTTGGAAAACATTTTGAGAAGAAAAGCCAACATGTAATGTTCAAATACAAGAATATTTCTTATTAGCAATTTATATATTCCTCCTACTGTTCTGAGAGGTACCGGTGTTTAAAAAATGCTCCGAGTTTCTCTGATGAAATGTGAGCTGTGAGAACAGTCACTGCTTTTAATCACAAAGGAACCTTGAGGTGTCATAATTACCCTGGCTCCAGATTCAACAGATTTCACAATGCGTTAGGAAAACATAACCAGATATATGACTGCGGGGTAATTAGTTCAGCAAAAGCAAGATGGACTTCTTGTAAAACAAGCTAATATACTTCATTTATTTCAGCTCCTTCAGGAAAACCTGTTCAGGAAGAAATTACTTACCCGAGTTTCTCACTGGCAGGCAGGAGCTTGTGACAACCGCCGAGCCAGGAGCTGACGCAAGTGCAGTATTCATGGTGCTGGTATCGCGTCTGCCCTTCCTGTAGTGAACCCCCTGGCCAGGCTCTGAGGAACAGCTCATCACAAGTTGGAGCCCACAGGTTCCCCCTGCCCGACGGGACAACCCGAACGCTGAGAAATGGAGCAGCTGCACAGAACAATTCCAGGAATAATTCACAAATAACTTTTAAAACCATGATTAGCATTGCAAGGTTAGTTTTCAGAGAAAACCTACCCACTCTGCTGTGGCACCTGGAAAGGTTTATTCCTGTGAGTCTAGCTCTGAGAAGATGTCTATCCAACAAAAGTGTCAGGAATTAGACAAGTCCCAGATACCAGCTGTTCAGTGGCTGTTGTTATCCCCTGGAGCCATTTGTATTCATGGGGATTCCCATGAGTAAAGGGACATTTTTCTCCAAGCAAGAAATAATCGTGGGCTAATGTTACTTATGTAACTGTAATATAAGTTCTTTCCCTTTCCATTAAATGCATACAGGATCAGATAGAAACAGTTTCAAAGCCCAGACTTTCTTCCAGGCAGCAGAATACCAGGACACAAAACGTAAGTGAGGCTTATCCATTCATCACAGCTAGTTTTTCTCAGATTGTGGAGACAGCAGGCGGTTTATCATACCTTAGACAGTCATGCTTTGTAAGAACTTATTCAAGCTATCACCAAGCTCCCTAGGTTCCTCACTGAGAATCATTGCTGAAGTACAACCCTTAAACTTTCCTTACCAAACAAAAAAAATGTAGGATGCTCTGGGAAAGGAGGAGGAGTATATAATTATAGGTAAGGTGCCCTCTTACCAGAAATTGCTGAACCATGAATAAGGCTCAGTGACTACAAAGCAATAGATGCTCATAGTGTTTTGGCTCATCCGATTTGGTGCTGCTGAGCTGGTTTCACATGAGGGACTTAACATCTCCTAACAGTGCACTTGCAGGTCTTACCAGCTCAGATACAAAGCCCTTTTTAAAATCACTGCGTTGCTTCTACACCCAAGCTTCAC
>NW_010255144.1:0-14135 GCF_000690775.1 Eurypyga helias | reverse complement strand
GGAATCACAAATCGGTCCTTGTGATGTTGTCCAAGACGGCAAATCCAGATGACATACGAAGAGCTTTAGTTCTGGTTGTAAAGAATATTTCTGCCTTGTGAGCTGCTGGGACAGACCGATGGCAGCAGTATACGTAAGCAAAATTTTTGGCCTCCGTGGCTTTGGGAGGTAATTGAGACAGACGGGTTTTGTGATATTTCTTAGCACTTCACCAAAACAGTTTTAGAAGCTTTTAATGTGTAATTATTTGTAGATCCCTGTGATTCATTAATATTAATTTCTTTATCAATCCTTGAGTTTCACAATATTCACACTTACTGTTACATGCATACTAAATGTTTATGTCTGTCTCCTTTCTACTTTTTCTTGATAGTGAAAACTTTGCTTTCTAAGTGTTTTTTGGTTTGTTCTTTTCATTACTTTTTTTCTTTGAAAGAGCCTTTAAAAAAACCTGTTCAATACAATATTTATTAGAAAATTATAACCCTTGTAGGCTTTTGAAGCACCCTGTGGAATTTAAAGGAGAATTGCATTTTCTGTAGAGTGCTACAGGAAGTCTCTAGGGTGTTGCCAAAGGATATTCATAACAGTTCAGAGGTTTCATTTCAGTAGAATTACAGTACAGTGTGTCTGTAATTCTCTCATAACTTTAATAAGGCCTCTTGGGACAATCTCAGCTCGCTCTCTTTGTTGATAGATTTGTTGTGCTCCATTTCCTGGAAAGTTTATGGTCTGAAGGCTAGATTGTTATGTGCCCTTTACGTTATTTGGGTAATATTAATGGGCCTTAGTGTGAGCATATGGGCAAAACAAAACAACAAAACCCCACCAACAAAAAAAGATAAAACCCCCCACACTAGGTACTATCTATTTGTGTTTGAGAAGAAACAAATGATATGTCTGAGAAGACACACAGGTGAGACTTTCAAAGTGAAGGGAAGAAACCACTTCTTCGGTTTTGGTGGGAGTTGATCCAGGCTGCTTCAGGAAGGAGAAGTTTCTTCTCAATTTTTCCACCTTTGAGCAATCTCCGTGAACCTCTGGGCTGCTTCCTGTTCTTCACATTTTCTTTGTTGATCTATTTCTAAATAACCAGATAGACGCACTATTATAGTTCAGTGTGTTTTCCAATACTGATTTTTTAGGCTGACGTATGCTTTGCTCCCATGGCTGTTTACAGTGACAGGTCCTCAGAGCCCAGAGTGCTTGATAAAAGAAATTGAGTTGTTTCATCCAGCCACATTGTCTGGAAGCCAGGAGGGCCAGGCAGGCCAGGTCACCTAAGCTGCTCGCACTGGAAACGATGGCTCTACTTACATGATAATTTAGTGAAAGTCCACTGTCTATGTCCTAATTAGGTCTGAAGTATCTGAACTTACCATTGTATGGTACAAAATGTGCTAAAACGGGAGATGCTGCCTTACCTACCTAATGTCAAAAATGACAGTGTCCTGTTTTTCCTTTAACGACAGAGTTTGAAGTTAGGAGTTTAATTAGGTTAAAGTTTCAAGTAGAGTCAGGATTCATTTGGGCTGAGGTGTGATTTTTACAGTTGATTCCTGGCTAACGAGGGGAACTATTTCTTCTGAAAATCCGAGGTCCTGAAGGGGAATTTGCACTGCATTCCATTTCGATTGATTTAAACACAAACCCAGCAGTGGCTGAACACCTGAGAACAAGCAGTATGGGGTGGGAGGTGGGGTACAGCTCTCCTCTTCTCAGGGATGGAGGCACCCACATCTAAAATGCAGATGGATAAGCCATCCTCATTGGTCTTGTTTACTCTGATCACCACTGGCTAATGATCTGACCTTGTGCATCTCTACTCCCCATTCCCTCCACTCCCTGTCACTGCTCAGGGACCAATTTGGGGGCCATATCTGAGCTGGTTGAATGGACTGGAAGATGAGGGGAAAGGATCGCGGAGGCTTCCTGGTGCTGTGGCTGGTACTATGGGAATGTACATCACCTGCACACGTGGCAGAGACCTGAGGTGGCCTGGGGACACAACAACTCCCCTTCCCTCTCCCCAGCTATCCACCCTGTTCACACACTACGTGCTCTAGGCCTACCCAGAAGGCATTAAAGCACAGCAACGTCTTGAAAACTGGATGAAATATCAATATGATGTCAACAGTTTCTTCAGGAATCACTTTTTACTCTGCCATGTCTGTTTCAAAGAAACAAGCCTCAATTTGGAAACAGCCATCACAAGTGGACGAGTAAAAAACCTAAGCTTATAAGTGACAACATTATTGTGATATTACAAGTAATGAAAAAACCCAAAAACATCTGGTCAGTTAGAATCTCTTCTGCAAAAGCACAGCTATATAAATATCTTCCATTTCAATAACCTCTTTATTTGTATAGTAAGACCACAAAACAAAAGGAAATATTACAATTGCTGAAATTCCACTACTGTTTAAATGGAGTAAATAGCTTTTCACATATACAAGCATCACTTGTAAAATATTAAATACAGATATTTATAGTAAAATTCTGTACTATCCTTAGATATAGATTAATAATTTCCCTCCCAAACTTACAGGATGTGACAATAAATAGAGAAAAGCAAATGATGACAAATTATGCTACTGGATAACTGCATCAACTATTAGATTATCTTTTATAGGTAATACAAAGACATGCTCTTCTGAAAGCGTGCCTTGGGGTCATAATTTTCATAAGAAGAAGGCTATACTCTGAATCAATATATTTCATAAAAACTACAGTCTACAGAAGTGCTAAAATGCACTGAAAGGAGTGACATTGAAATCTAATTATAGACAGATTTTCAAACTCAGCAGACAATGTAATTTCCTCTTGTAGTTTAGTGAAGCTGTATTTAAAATAGTTCTCTTGATTATTCTGCTTTCATAACAAAAAACCATTTCAATATAAAATGATGAGGTGAAAATTCAGTTTTCTGCTTTAACATCAAGCAGAAGAAATATGTCTTAGGGAGTTCATTTTGGGGGCTGGAGGGGAGATCTTTCCCTGCTACAAAGCATCATGCCAATTGTCAACAACTTAAGGTATTAAAGAAGTATCTTGGGAGCAAAGTCACAAAAGTATATTGCCCAATTGTATGTAAAATGTCATGATATATATTTTTCATAAATATTTAATGCTTTAGGATAGTTGCATCCAGCTTTTCTTTCAATCTAAACCTCCCAGAAGACAGGCAGGATTTATATGATCCTGTGGTAATATCGAAGTTCCTTCCTTGAAGTTTCTGAATTGGTGTTTAGGAAACTAACCACTAGCCACTTGGCTTCCCTAGGGTGCTGTGCTGTTACAGCTCCTTCTGCATAAGGCATCTTCGGGTCTGTGCTCCCCTTTGCTTAGGGAAATAGTCATACGTGGGACATATATTGCCCTGTGGGAGGAGGCAGCATGTCAGCAGCTGGGGCATCCCCGGCGTATGTCGCACATTCCCACCACAGCCTGGACACCACGATAAGGCCAGCTCTCCCAGAAGCATTGTTCTGGAAGGTGAGAGCTGCACATCAAAAGGACTTTTCATCCGTGGATGCTTCCACTGAAACCAGCTGCTGTTTCTTGGCGGGGGATAATGGTGGGCGATGCGGCGTCATGAGCAAGGGAGGGTGTCATGTAGAAAGGGCCAGTAGTGACTGGCAGTAGAGCAGCTGAGACACATCCAGAAAAGGCTGCAGAAGGTACTAGTGGGTGAGGAGCGTGGCCCAGAAAAGGAGCAAGGTAAGTCCCCACTACAGGCCAAAACTTGCTGGCAGAGGCCAGCTTGGAAATTGGATATCCCTTCCACACGCCGTAAAAAAATACACCTTGTCTGGGCTTTGTACACAGGCTTCCTTGATTGCAGCAAACGCCCAATTCCATCATCTTCTCCTCCAAGCGGTGACTTCAGTCACTGGGGATGAGAGGTTTAGGAGGCAGGCAAGTCCTTTGCGAGACTGCGGAAAAGCCCTGCTGTGAACTGTACGGGTAACATCCTAATGATTTTGGTAGGGTTTTCCTGGCACTCGGCTATGGTATTAAAGGCCTCTGTGCATCTCAAAGTGCTTGGGGTTCAAAAAGTGATCTTCTGTTTCTGCAACTCCATTTCCCAGGTGTAAAATGAGGAAAAAGAATTTCCTCACTCAAAGACTGTTGGGAGATTAAAAGCACTGAAACTTTCTCTTTTCAGTGCTCAAAATCATTAAGCTGCTCAGTAATTCTGGCATGATAATATCATATAATAACTTCCATAAATTTGGTGGCTGAACGGATTTGATAACAGCACAAGGATAGAATTATGCAATAACAGACTGAGAAGAAATTTCTTTGCAACGCTGGGCCTAATTGCTGTGATTTTGTGTAGTAGGAAATAACCATCATCATTTTCATCAACACAATCGCTTCCAACCTCACCCATTCTGTGATTCTTGCCATTATTAGGTGACAAGTAGTACTTCTAGGTGCCTTAAACAGTTTAAGGCAACTCCACCATATCCTTCCCTGGTTTTGGGTAGGGGAAACTTGTCTTTACTGGTGTTCTGACAGAAGAACATCCAGCCTCTGGCTGCTGGATGTATATTATTCTTGTCTTCTCATTCTTGTTTCCTTTGTGCAACTGGACTGAGAATCCTTGGAGGACTGAGGGGTCTATTCAGCGCTAACCTAAATGCTTAATATCAGTGAAGCTCAATGTTTAATATATATCACCACGCATCATTCTTACAAAAATATTGCTGAAACTCTCCAATTCTTCTCTGTTTTGACTCTTTGGAACATACTGTGCCTTACGTATGATTGTAATCAAATCTCAAACTAAAGAAGAGGGTACAGCCCATGAGCAAGTTCTATAAACAATACTTTCCCTTTCAATGCAGTAAAGAATTTTGGCTGTACCGAATTTTGTCAGCAGATTCATTTTTACCCACCAACACTGGTTTTCACTGTTGCAGGTAAATTGCACTCTACCGATAAAGCTTTTTCAAAAAGAAGCATGCCATATGGTGTGGTAGCTACACAGCATATGAAAGCCTTTCTATTTTATAGTCAAACCAGACACGGTAAGAATTTAATGTAAGTTTAATTTAATGTAGTATCCCAAAATTAATTTAACATTGATTCAGTTTCATTGGAAAACCTATGCTAATGGTCAATTCTGCAGCCTGATTTCAGATTTTATCATTAGTTTTTTGCACTTTCATTATTATTGCACCTATTACTGAGATAATGCTTAGTACTTCATTAATGAAAGGGCAGCTTGAGAAATACACGTAGTGTTAATTTTATTTCATTTTCCTGATTACAAAAACATAGTCCTGAATTCACTTTACAGGGTGCGTAGGAGAAGAGGACTTTAGCAAGGAGCAAGAACATGCACGGGTACCATTAGCTTAAACAAAGGGGGGTAGTGTTAGAGGAAATCGTAATGCAGTATAAAATCAGAGTCCATAGTTGGCAATGTTCACAAGGGTTGTAAGAGTTAGTTCCCAAGCTCATCTTTTCAAAGCATTTCATAGGCCTGTCTTAAAATCACATGTGAGAGATCAGAAGCAAAACGGTGGTACTGTGAGAAGTGTTTTTTGCCTGAAACCTGGGTTTTCAGTCTTTTATTCTTTATTCCTGGCAAGGTTAAAGACTTGTTTGAAGGATAGCAGGCTGGATTCTAGGAAAGAGATTTCAAGAGGAAGGAAGGAATGTTCTTCTAGCATACGTTGTCACTGTTTCCTATATAAGTCTCATGAGCCAGACAGAATAGGATCAGGTCACTGATACTTGTTTTGCCATAACAGCAAGAAAACCAGATTTTGGGGGTGGGGGTGGATGGGTAGGTTGGTGTTGTTTCTTAATCATTTAATGCGTTTATGAAAGTACAGGGGAAAAAACCTGTGAGGTTTTTAACTGAGCTTTTCTGGATAGACCTACATTTTAAGCCATTTCTTTAACCAACTGTAGGCCAGATAGTTTTTATATTCCTTTCTCATCACAAATGCCCTCATGAACATCTAGTAAATGTTACAGGAGTGCACAGTGCACTATGAGAGAAGTGGATAAAACGATGATGCAAGGTCTAGTGCAAGGTGTCCCTGCCCATGGCAGGGGGGTTGGAACTAGATGATCTTTAAGGTCCCTTCCAACCCTAACCATTCTATGATTCTATGATTCTATGATACTGTTGCATTCTATTAAAAATTAATCAACCCAATAGCATAAAATCTCCTCACATTAAAGTTTTCTTACTTCACAGAACTTTTTCTCTTGCCCTGTGTTGTTCTTTCTATCCAAGTGTATCTTTCAGGGGAAAGTGGAGAATTTGTCATTGCTGAAATTTTCTTAGACCTTAAAATATCTGACATGACTCAGTATTTGCAAAGGTATCTTGCGCTGAGTGACAGAATTGTCCTTTTGTACTTCTGATAGGTTTGTTAGGTTGATCGAGAGTCAGTGGGTGAAAATAGGACTGTTCAAATTCAGTTTTGAATGCTGAGTCAGATGACACAGTTGAGAAGAAGTAGGACATTGCAGCCTGAGTTCCTTCTAAGTGGATAAAAATAAAAGACTAAATTTTCAAAAGATTCAGGTCACTAAAGTAGGCTTTGGTATTCATTACAGCAGGTGCATGTGGCAATAGTACCCATGGGCTGTTCCAGACGTCGGTTCAGCGAGGCAATGAATTGCACTTATTAAAATTTAACTTTGCTGAGGCAGAAGGGTTGCCTGGAGAATGAACCCATCCAAATGGCTAGGTGGGAATATTGCCGATTAGATGGTTTTGCTTGCATTTCCTCATCCGTAAATAGCAACTCCCACTTATTTTGCTGCAGTAGCGTGGGCCTTTAGCGATGAGGAATACATGCCATGGCTGAGGGTTTCTGGTACGGTGTGTTGTCCTTGTACTGCACGCCCAGTGCAGAGGTACTAGAGATCAGAGCTACGAGGACTGACCACTGAAGAGATGGGTTTGCTCTGCAGGAATGATAAAGGTAGGGTGTCTGCTTCAACGCTTATCCCCACCACGGCTGCAGAGCGTGTGCCTAGGAAGGAGGGTTGCCTGGGTTCTCCATCCCACTAGGACAGTTGTAGGAAAGTATTGGAGCTTGTGCCAGCCAACTGATGAACATGAAGCTCCTTCGGGTTGTAGGATCCACCTAGCACAGGAAATATCCAAGGTGAGACACAAGAGTTGCTTTCAGGTATAGCTGAGGATCTGGGTTAGAGAATGTTTTATGTATTAGAGACTGGCAGCGGTCTGTAAGACGGGTCTGTCTTTAGAATTTAAATCCTCTAGGAGCCTAGAGCCCTGAAAAGCCAAGTTTCTGTACATCCTAGCTATCAGCTATAGCTGCAATAGGAAAGTGAGATCCTTTCCCAGAGGTGCAACCCTACTGCTTTCAGGGTCCCTTATGTCTCGGGCTGCATCTAGGCAGCATCTGAAAGTCATCCTAAGAACCTGCCTTGTGGCGCCTGTATGATCCACACACAGGCAGCCACATCCTGCACCAGACTTCCCTAATTCAGCCAAGTAACTTGGCCTGGAGGCGATGCGTAGTTCCCACGAGGTCTCCTATGGGCCAGGGTGGTTGCTGGCATGCCGAAGTTCACTGTTACAAATGACAACAGCTTCCAAAGCATCTCCAGCCACCTGAGCCCAACTGCCCAAGGCAGAGTCAAAGAGCACTTGATGTCAGGACCAGGCTTCGGTACACCAACTCCAGCACATGAAGGAGTCCAGGAGCGCACACTGTTCAGTCTGAACTCATTTCCCAGGTCAGGGAGGCCTCGGAGAGCAGTGCTGTGCTGTGCTGTGTACACATGCTGGGGCCCAGGAAAACAGAGTCAAATGGAGCTGAAGCTGAAACCTACTTTGTCAAGTTAATGTGACCTTTCCATGGATGGGTGTGAGGGTGTGTTACTTGTTGGTGAAAACATCACCACTGCTGGGTTCAGGTTTTCTTCTACACATCCCCCTATAACCCAGGTCCAACTCAGCCTGTTCCGTAAAACTGATGAGTACACAAACTCTCAGGCAATGCAGACTGAATTAAAACAGGCAAAAGGACATACCAATACTCCTCAATGGCAGCACTAAACTAAGAGACTGGGCCTGGGCCTCAATTAACCAAAATCAGTAATCATGGAAATACAGCTTAACTACTGAAAAAAAGTAATTACAGGCAGGTCATTTAGTGCATAACCCTTTCTGGGGCTGTGTGTTTTGAAAGTGACCCAGAGACAGCTGGTGGGCTTTGCTGGCAACACCATTTCCTGGGTGCCCAAGAATCAGCACATCTCTGAGACAAAGACAAGATTGGTCCTGGAGTTGGTAAGATCAGGAGGGAGGTTTGGACACCCACAGGTGTTTGAGTCCACCTCAGCTACTGCACTTTTATTTCCCTCCATAACCATCTTTAATGCCAGGCTGCCAAGAAGGGGGAAGTACTAAAAATTCTACAGAGTAGAAGGAAGAGCAATAAAGTATTTCGTGGAGCCTTATTTTCAGTACAAAGTATTAGGTATCTTAACTGGTTTTCCTCCTTTCAGCATCTTGAACAAGAGATTAAAAGGCTGATTCTGCTGGCTGACTGCCACAGGACTTAGGAGGGCAAGGTCATTTTACTTAAAACACTGAATTTTACTTAATGTAATGCTCTAATAAGGTCATGTTGACATCCTGAATTCTCTGAGCTATTACATTACTTCAGCGTTAACACAATGCTACAAATCACGGGTAATTACCTTTCTACCAAGATATGGCACAACTTAGAATAAAACAGTGAAAAGTTTGAGGAAGCAGACTGTATATATAATTATACACACATATGTATTTATGTACATATATGTGCTCCTCATCCCCATTGGACCTATACCTCTTAGAGCGACCAAGTTCCTTTTTGGATAATGCCATTGGGTAAACCTGACGGCAAGTACACATGAAGTTACTTTTTCCATGACATAAAATGCTTATCTTATTAAAACCGTTATCCATCAGTTGTTCCACTTGGACAAGATGATCACTGGCTAAATATGAATATTTACAGCAACTCTAAGGAAAACTACATCTACACCAAACAAGGCATGACTCACTTGAGAAAGAGATTGTGCCTGACCATGCATATAAACTTTCTTGATTCTAAGCACAACTACTCCATGACGTAAACCTTCTCCTAAGTATAGCAACTAAACTAGGCACATTCTTCCTTTTGCTATCACAGATCAGTGGTCTTAACCTTTGTGGACATTGCTGCACCATTAACTTAACGGCATAAAATGATTTTTTTGGAGGAAGCCACTAAATCTCAAGCGTTCTCCTCTCCCTCTCAAGTAGAATTCAGCCAGGCAGGATATTGGAAATGGCATGGACACAGACTTCGCTGACTCTTTCTCTTCCACGGCAATATTTCTACTGTCACCAGCTTGCTTGCTGATAAAGACCTAAATATGTCTGTACTCTCCTATTGCATCTCCATCCTCCTGCCACATTAAGATGGGAATGAATCCCCTCTTCTAAGATTACTTTTTATTCTATAAAATCAGGCTGTGTTGTTTCAATTTTTGTAAGATTCACACTATTTGACCCAAATCTAGATGATTCCCTTTAGCCAAAATAGAACACCTTACCCATTGGAAACAGAACACATGGCAACCCATCTGACTGCTTCTCAACTTTACGTTTGTGTTGGTGCCAGTGAGGATGTGATTCTTATGACTCCACATCCTGCCTGCCCACGGGGGCATGACATTCAATCAGAGCCACTAGATGACCTTGTATTAACTTTTGCAAAAGCCTGCAAATCGAGTGTTCAGAAACAACCTTTCATATGTATTTTCTTTTACATTAGGCAATGTGTTAAGTTCCAGTCTTAATTTAACAGATACAGCAAATGATGAAGAATTCTACTTCTTCTCAGTTTTATTAAAAAAAAAAAATATCATGGGAACAGTTAAATGTGGCAGAATCCTTCATGCAAGTGAATTCAGAGATTCTTTCATCTATGGCTGTCTTCATGAACGCGTAATTTAGGACAGATCAGTCAGACTTTAGACTTGCTACAAACACTGAATTTATACTCATTTCAAATTTGAAGAAACATCCTGAAGGACAAATCGGTTCCCTATCACTCTTCAATATTCAGCTGTCAGGGTGACACAGCTTTGATGCTGTTTCATGTTCTCCGCACGTAAGTGTGCGCTGGCTCCCACACTGTCCTGGTTCATCCCCGCTCCTCCCCCCCAACCACCTCCTCTGTTCCCTCTATGGTGAGCTCATGCTATAGGTATGCCAGAGCAGAACAGGTTTGTCAGGACAAACATTGCCTAGTAACTGATTTATTTACCCTGCTTCTCCGGATTTAAGGTTCTTCAGCATAATTATTTATAATTTTTGAGAAGAACGACGTTTTCTTTTCAGACTGATGTCAAAATGAAAGTGATTTTAACATGAGGCCACTGTTTTGGAAAAAAAAAAAGCCAAAATCCTTTCAGTCAGCTTGAAACTTTCTGTATATCTGAGTCACTTTCAGTTTTTTCTTTTTGGTGATGAAAATACTTTATGGTCATGATATTACTAACAGTGCTGAACGTGGGTGTTTGCCTTTCCTCAGACTTATTCCTCTCAGGGTCTAGAGCTCAATGATTAGAGCAGCAGAGCCCCAGCATCACATTTCCTCTGCCATGTGGCATTAACATAGGCCAGTCTTCTGGGTGCTGGATGGAGCACTGTTGTGAGCTATTCTTACTTTTCACTGAAGCTGCTGGTTTTCTCCAATGTAATTTACGTTCACCTGACAAAAGACTAGAGTGGTCCTCCTCTCTGGTCACTATCTGCTACCAGCTGCCATCTTTCTCCAGCCTGCCACCATCTCCTCATCTCCAGGAGCACTTCAGCATTTCATTGGAAATGTGTCAGTAATAAAAGATTTTTTTTTTTAGTTAACTGAAAAGCTCAGAGAAAAATAGGCTGCCATTAACACAAAACCTCTGTATTTCAATTTCACCTCTCCCAACAGAAAATGTGATTCACACAGCTCTGAGAGGGCCTTACATTTCTGCTGTACAAGAGAGGATTTTCTCAGCCTCTGGACTACGGTGGAGAAGCTGCCAGCCCAGTGATGTGATAGGGGAGTTGTCCCATCTCCCCACGCAGCAGAGTTACAGGGGCTACTAACTTTGTCTATGGTTTTCTACCACCCCAGGACACAAACGTGGTTTCTGTCTCAGTTCTGTGGGTGAATCAGGGTGTCTGTCTTCTGCCCCTACAGTCAGGCAGCTTGTACTTGCCCTTTCTGTACCTCAGAGGGGAGTTCAGTGCGATAGAGAGCACCAGTATCTACCAGTAGTGGGTTTCGTCACTCTGCTAGCAGCTGGACTTCTCCAGCAGCAAGGAGCCCAGTCAGCACTGAGCAGAGCTAGTGGATGAGTGATGTGATGGTGTGGCACGCTTTATTAACTGGATTCATTTTTTATTAAGAGGGATAATGACAGTAGAATGAAACTTCTGCTGGAAAAAGACTGTTTTGTAACAGCCTGCTCCAGAATTTCACTCGCTCCTTGCTGAAGCATGTTGTGACTTTCTGATACACAGTACATGACGTTGAATTCAGCACACTGAATCCTTGACTAGCAAAACAGTGTGAAAATGGACATAGCATACACTGGAATGACACAACTGCATTCACGTATAATAATATCATGGTAAATATAGTCACTTGAAGTCAGAAAACTGAACATTACAACACGTTTTTGCACATCTACCCCAGTGAAATCTGTAATTACCAGGTATGTTAAGGGCTTTGAGTTAAAACATGAACATAAATAATGGTGGCTGAAACTCAGACTGTCTAGATGTTTGCTTTCGAAGCAAGAGCGTGAATGTGTCGGTGACACAGCTGTGCTGCTCTGCTGTTGTTCCCCCCAGCCCATGCCTCCATAAACCTCTGGGGAGAAAATCAAGTTACAAGAGCAGTGTGGGTTCTACTCAGCAGAGTCCTTTTCTCTCTAGCCCAGCAAGCCTCCAAGTGTGAGGGACTTCCAAAAACAGAGAATGAGTGAGTCACAAAAGTGGAAAACTGAGCGAGGCCAGTAAATAAAGCTGTTCGGCAGCCCAGCCACAGTTTCCTATCCACCACTGAAGAGAAGTGCGTTCTTAGGCAGGTATTTACTAACCTTTAAGCAAATATTTGGCTTGAAGGTTGGGAAAATACCATTTTAAAGCAAAGACACACCCATTGCCTATCACGAATGCAACCGTACCTACCAGATGTTGCCATAAATGAGATTGTATTATAAAACCTATTGTATCTGGCAAACTGAGTACACTTGATCAAAATGGAGCCCAGTATGTCATACATATTGTTTTAAATGGCTTTTCTATTATAGATGGGGGTACTCAGTCATTCGGAATTTGAGGGGAGGAGTGATTAAGTAATTGGATGGAGTTAGTCAAGCATACCAAATTGGTCAATGAGGTTCATTGACCTCTTTTTCCTTTCCTCTTTTAAGGATGCTTAAATGCACGCTGTCTTAGTGTGATGCAATAAAACATCTGTTTGGAATACTCCCTTCAAAAGCTTGTCTGCATTACATTCATTCAGCCAGTATCCATTATTGTCGTTCCTGTTGGTTTAGATCACCTTTTTCCTACACATCACTGGTTTACAGAAAAAAAAAAAAACACATTTTAAAGATACACCGATGCTGATGAAAGGTGCTGAAGTGGTGGTGTAGGGATTTAACATCTCTGCCTTTGTCTGTCCTTCTGACAATTAAATTCTGGGTACACAGCATAGATTTTCTTCATTTGCTCATTTCAAACCCCTCCCCTAATGTAATTGTGCTGCACCTCTTTTCAGTGCTACAATTTATGCTTATGAAGAAGCACTTTTGAACAACTTACCTGGCAACAGTTCAGGAGTTCAGCCACAGCAGGGGGAAGTTTATCTTCCCACCAAAAAACCCAAGCGCCCACGGTGCCCCCTCCCCGGTTGTATGATGGAATGTGCATGCAGAAGGCGCATATGCACACACGTGACAGATGCACATTTGCAGGCAAAACACGCATGCGTTCCTGGCATGGTGCTGCGAGTCTGCTTGCTCGGCCTGTCTCCGTGCACCCACCACATCCCCAAGCGCTATTTCACCATGCATTCAGCAGCTGCTTTTTGCACGTGCGAACACATTTTGATCATCCAACAAAGAGAGGGGCAGTTAAGCCTTGGAACAGCTCAGCTGTACCTGGCAGTGGGGAATGGGCCAGGAGCTGGATGAGCTGTTCTGCCAGGCCAGATTCATCCCACAGCCCAGTGTGGCTCTTGTGTAATGGGATATGTTGACACATCGTTTTATGTTTCTAGCATGAAAAATTGTTTTGTGCCTTTCTTTTTTTTATTCTTTTCCCTTGTTGATCCTTACAGCTTAGAGGGGTACCTCACGGGTTAAGATACACTGCCGGGTGTACAGCTGTGACTGTACAAGTTGCCATCAGCTGAGAGGTGACAGGGCAGTGGCAGGGCCCTGAAGGATGTGACTAGGGAATCTCAGCGCTCTCCTTTACAGAAACTGCCTTTAGGCATCTTCAGGGACGCTTTGTGAGGCTACAATTTTCGCTGCTCCTATTCACGCGGTAGGGAGATTCTTTGCGGGCTAGCGGTGTGACTGCTGGCAGAGTTTGGGATGGATGAAGAAAGGAGTGTTTTTTAATGAATGCTGAGAGGATCACTGGTTCGGACCACACGGGGTGGGCGCTGGAGAGTGTATTTATATTCATCGTGGACACTGCTCTGAGCCCCAGCTGGGGGCCTGGTACCATTAAAAACTACCTCCAGGAGCGCAGCACAGAAGTGAGGAGTCATTGAGCTCGGACGGGGCTTCTGGAGGTTCCCCGGTTCAAACTGCACCCCCGCTGGCCCCATTTGGAGGTTATGTCCTAGTGGAGCGGAGGGAGGGCATTAAGACCTGCCGTGAGGGTGTCTCCTTGAACACATCCCATCCCCAAACCGAAATTCAGCCTCCCGCTTCACGCTGCTCCGTCTCTGGCGTCAACCGTTTTGTGCTTTGCCTAGCGCCTTTTAAAAAAAATAACTCAAAAAACAGCGGAAGGAGTCGTTGTTCTGGGGGGTTCCCACTACAGGGTCTCGTCGCACTGCCACGCGTGACCCACCGACGAG
>NW_010255143.1:0-4997 GCF_000690775.1 Eurypyga helias | reverse complement strand
GGCTGAGGCCTGGCCCTGCGCGCGGGCCGGGCGGCTGCGGAGGGCAGGCGGCCTCCCTGGGGGGCTGCAGCGCCTTTGGTTTATTATACGGGGAGAGTCAGCGGGTTTGGGTTGTAGCCGCCTGCCCAGCGGGCAGCCCCGCAGCCCTTTCTCATGCTTTGGGCTTTCCCTGCCTCCTGCACGGTGCCCATCTGGGTTTGTTTCAGTGGATTCAATAATTTGGCTGAACAGCGCTTCCTAAAACAACACAGATACCAAACATATCAGAAATTATTGTCCTGGGATATTTTCTTTCATCTCTAGACAGGTTCCTGTCGGCACCGAGACTGCCGGGAGCTGCTGCCCAGCTGTATTTATTTTAGCTTTGGCCACAGGGCACCAAGATGTTGTTGTGAGTCCTGGTATGCCTTGGCAGCACCTTCCCATTCCTGGGCTGGTTGTGCACAGAGCTTGGCTTCTTTTGGGGGTGGTCTCTTCTTTTTATGCCTCATGAAATGGCCGGGTGCCAGAGACCCTCGTGCTCTGCTGTACCTTCTCTGTCATCTGCTCTTGGCTGCTGGAGGTTGTTCTGGTGGCCTCAATAAGGTGTCCTGCTTGCTTGGCTTCAGGTGTGAGAATTGTCACTAACTGAATGCTAAAATCCCCAGGGCAGCGTGGGACAACGGAGCATTTTGGAGATAAGGTCTTCACTGGAAAAAGGAGAGGAAGTACCCTGGGGCTGCTCCAGTGGATGAGGGAGCTGTCACAGCACTCTTGTTGCCTGGAAAAGTGAGGAGGAGGACAAAAGGGGAACCCAGCTTTTATGGGAGGTGGTAGACTCATATCAAGCATGGGTGTGGAATATTTCTTGCTATGGGAACTGAGATTATGATCTCTTGACACTGGTGACATTTTTTCCGTGTCCCCATATGGGAAGTTCCCTATGAAGCTTTGCTGCCTGTTTTCCCTTCCTCGTTCTGTGGATGTCGCTGTGCCGAGGCAGGTTTGACACATTTCCCCCTCCTGCTCCCAGACCTGCCGCTCCTACAAGGGATTGTGCAAGGCAGAGGTGGCGTGCGGCGGATGTGGGCCACCCCTGCCGAGTTCTGACTTGGGCCTTGGAGAATTTACCTCCCAGAAGCTTATCAGCTTCAGCCAGTGCAGAAAGGAACATGGGAAAATCCCAGCCCTGTCAGGGCTGGCTGCTGCCAGCACATTGCTCAGCATAAAGTGCGAGACTCAACACTTCCCCTCTTAACTCTTGGTAGAAATTGGTTTCCTTTCCTGAAATGTGCGGTGCTTGGCGCGCTGAGATGTGCAAGCCACCACTTAGATATTGATTTTCACTTGCCTTTTTCCCTTTCAAGCTTTATAGGACCGACTTTGTCCTTTGCCAGCAAAAACTGTGGTTGTTTAGTCGTAGCTGCCTGAATCTCCAAGCTAGTGTAACAGAAGCCCCAGTCTGGCTGTTGGTCTAATTGCTGGGGGTCTTTCCATAGCCGGAGTCATCAGCAGCAATATTTCTGGTCTATCCAGTAGTTCCTGGAATCACAAGATAGGAGCCTGTCTTTTGGGAGGAGCTGACTTGAATTCAGTCCAAATTCGAGACTCTTCCCCGCTGGGTTGCTGGCCATAATGGAGGGCAGCAGTCAGCTCAGAGGCGTGAGCTGAGGGTCCCTCCTGCCATGCGCGATGGCACGTTGCGTGGTCACGGCTGTTCGCCTGTGCTCCCGAATTCGGCCCTCCCTCCTCTCCAGGCTGCGCCAGCTAAGGGGACCGTGTCCTCCTAGAAGAGAGGGCGTTCTCCCTACGGGGAGCCTCGCCACACAGCTCTCCTCTGTGAGAAGGGTTTTAAGTGGACCTGGGGAACAGCTGTTTTTGGGGAAATAAGCGGCATTTTCATTTTTCTTTTTCTTCCTCTGTAGTTCAAACTGAAGTTGGAGACAGCTGTGAAGGAAGGATGTGTAGAGGGGAAAAGGATGTTGAAACACAGAGATGATGCTTTCTAGAGTGTCATAGTAGCTGCTGCTCGCCTGGCTTCCGATTCTAATGTCCTTTTTTCACCAGCTGGCTGTTTGTGCCTGATGCCTGCGTGTCACCAAGAGCAGCAGGTGGAAGAAGAAGTGGCGAGATGCCCCGAGAATGTACCCAGATCACATTTAACTCTCCTGGTCACTTCTTTATCAGGAGTGTAGAAAAAGAATGCCCTATTTAGCTAGGGATTCTTTCCATAAGAAACGGCTCTGTGGGATGGTAGTGTTTTTCCTCCTTGGGAATCATTGCGTAAAACAGGAAGCCATTTATTTAGGTGATCCATGTTTTACCCGCTTGTGTACAGAGGGCAGTGCTGTCTGAACTAAGCTTTGCTGGGGTTTGTTTCCCTCTTGCCAGGCAGGCAGGGTTTGTGCTCAGGTGACCTTTGCTAAAGAGACAGTAAAGCTAAGATTATACATTTCCAGAATAACTCCGAGTTAAGTAGCTCAAAATGTGTGACGAAGGTTTTCAGTTGCTCCGCTTCCTCTACCCACGCAATGTGCAGGTGTGTTTTTCCAAAGAGCTCAGCGTACTGAATGGACTTGGGGAGTTGAGGTGTTTTTAAACTGCTTAAGGTTTCTTTGTGCTTGAGAATCCTGCTCTGAGCTCGTTTTGAAATCTGCCTGTAGGAAATGTGCTGAGCTTGGCTGAAGAACCTCTTCCTGCCCAGTGCAGTGGCATTTCTGATCTCCAGCTGTCTAGAAGGGCTCTGCCTGTGGCCTTCTCAAGATTATCCAGACATTTTTTGATGTCTCCTGTAAAAATGTCGTTCCCCTCACCCTCCAAATGCATTGTACTTGGATTCTCCATTCTCCTCCCAGCATGTTGGTGTCGTGGATTGGGAAGTGGCAGGTGTTTATTTTCAAGGCGAGTGTTAGGTAAGTGTTCACCGTACACTAGGTTAGGGACAGTGGTGGCCAGCCTGCATTATTGCTCTGCCAACTGTAATTTTTAAATGAAGAAGGGAACTGACACGCCTTGAACGTGAGAATTCATTGCCCAGAACAAATGTGTGGCTCAGTTTTCTTTCTGCTTCTCTCACTTGTAGCAATGATTCGGGAAAGCACAGTTTGGTTGGGCGTTTTTTCTCTCTGGGCCCATTTGTCTTGTCGCTCTCGGTACGTGTCATATACCCACGTTTTTTCTGCATTATTCCAGAGGGAGGAGAACGTCAGGATTTGGAGAGGGGACATGTGAAGGGCAAAATGAAGCAAGTTATTTTATGTCATGGGTTTACAGAGCCATATGATGATTCTTGTGGCTGCATTTCCCCTCGGATGAATTCTCTTGTCTGTGTGTCAGGGAGGTGGATTGACACAATGAGCTTTGAAACTGTCGCCCGTAAAGTTACATAAATTTGTTCTCAAGGTTGGAAAATACATTAGGGTTGAGCTTAATTTTCTCTTCTGTTTCCAGAAGCCCAAGATTTCTATCAGTTTTCTTGAAGGGTTGTGCGTGCAGGTGTGACTTTGGACAACGTGCGTGGGCCCTAGGCCAGGTAGGCAGGGTGACTTCTCTCCATCCTGTCAAAGCAGAACTTCCCTAGGTAGGAAAGATGGTGTCCTGTGACTTCTTGGTAGAGGGGGGAGTGTGTTGAGGGGATATGAGAACAAGGACTACGGTGTACCGTGCTTGTTTCAAGAGGAAGCTAACCGACACGTCAGCGGTGTTTGTAGCCACAATACAGACAGCTGGTTTTGAAAGCGCCTTTGTGGTGGCTCCTTTGCCTGGAAGGAGGTGTAGAGGGGTCGTGGCCACACACATACTAATACAGGTGCCATTTAGAGGGTTAGGGAGGAGTGGAGTGCTTCTGGCCACCCTCTGCTGTCTGCTGATGGGCAGATGTGGTTTTGGTATAGACCAGTCTTTGCAGGTTCAACTCAGCCCATGTGCTCGTGGTCCTCTCCACCTCTGGAGCTGGACACTCACTGGAGCTGGGCTCCCTGCCACACCAGGAGTGACATTCCTCAGCTCCCCTGTGGAATAAGCCAGGATAATAATGAAGACCAGTCACCCAGCCCATGGGGCAGATCCCTCCCTCATGTCCGTGGTGGCCTTGGATGCTGAGGTGAACTAGAGGGTTGGAAATACATTGCTGCCCTGAGCACAGAGGGTCATGAGGCTGTGGTGGGCTTTCCCACAGCACCTCCAGGCTGGTTCCTGCCCTCGCCTGGATGTATGCTATCTTCGGCTTTTATTTTTTGAAGCTCTGAGCGGCGCTCCTTGTCACTTCATGGCTCCAGACCAGTTCAGCACGGTGCTGCCGGGAGGTTCTCCGGCCGGGAGGTTCTCCGGCCAGCAGGTATGCATGCAGGCACCATCCTAACAAATGGGGAGATCTCTTGAGGTCAGCTCGCACCCTCTGTACCTACTTCTTCCCAAAGGAACAAGCAGTTGGGAAGGCACCTTCACTTTACAGATCTTTTTGGTCCGAGGGTTATGTTAAGGTGGGACAGGGGAAAGGCTACAGATTCTCCCTTGACAGCTTTGTGGTGCCGGAGCGGGCTGAGAACCAGATGGAGCCGAGACTGCATCCGTACCTGGCAGATGGGCGCGTGGCACACGTGCTCTGTGCTCTGCACAGGGCTGCCCTGCTAAGAAAATCCTTGATTCCCTCCAAGCTAGAGCCCAGGTGCCAAGTGACGCGGCCGCCGGAGGAACACGGGCCTGATGCAGCAGGTTGTGGAGGGGCTGAGATGGATGTTTGCCAGGAAATTTTCGTGGTCAGAGTTACTGATGAGGGATGAAAACCTGAAATAGTGTGCTGCTGGGGTTTTTCCCTTCTGTATCGGTGGGTTTTTTGCACTTGCCGCTTACAGAGAAGACGGAGGAAGCGGTTTCGTTTTCCATCTCCAGCGTGAAGCCGGTGATGTAACCCCACCCCCCACCCGCGATAACCGCAGCGGCACACGAAGTCGCGCTCCGTTTGCTGTACGTGTACCGCTGTCACTTGTGGGATGCTGCCAAAGCGGATCCTGCCCCCC
>NW_010255142.1:852-2124 GCF_000690775.1 Eurypyga helias | reverse complement strand
GTCCGGGATTTTCCTTTAAAACACGAGAGATCCCGGCAAAACCCGGGGTTTGCGCTCGGGTGGGGACAAGCCCGTTGGCCCCGAGTGCGGCAACAGCAGGGTGAGGGGAGTGCCTCGGGCTCCTTTCCACCCCCGCGGTGTACTCTTAAAAATAATCAAAATAGCGGAGATTTAAGAGAAGTGTATGTCGGTGGGAGCCTCTCCTGCCTGCACATCCAGCCCCCGGGAGTCTTTTCCTTCTCCCACGAGCTCGTCCAGGTGTGGGGGTGTTTATTCTTCCCCCCTGCATCCTCTTCCTCTGGGCTGCATCAAGCTGTCCCCTTGCCAGCGCAGCGCTCCCGGTCCGTTGTCCTTCCCAGGGGAAGGGACTGGTTTCTCCCTCCTTCCCAACCCCAGCAGGACACAGTCCCCAAGGTCTGACCCCTGGATGAACTGGGGGGGGTGGGCAGCGATGCCTATAAATGCCTGGTAAATCCTCCTCCAGAACCGGATCTTGTTTAAAAATAAAAGGGTGGCCCAGCGCGGATGGGGAGAGCTTGCTCTGCCCTCGGATGGGACTTGGGACGCCCCGGGGGGCCTGGCCTCGCCACGCTGGTGGCTTTCTCCTGGGGCGGCCTCTTGTCCCAGTGGTGGGCAGCGAGTAATGGGGCGGCTCAGGAACCCGGGAGCGATGCACCGTCCGTGTGCAGGCAGCGTGTTTCAGCTGGGGAGCAAGGCCCCGGGCCCAGGCGCCTGCTGGCTATTTTTAGTGGCGTTTGTAATCCCGGCTGCTGGGCAGCGCACAGACCGCCCTCACCTTGGAAAGCGTTGCCACTGACTCACTGGACGGCCTTGGGTGAGTCCCAGGGGGTGCGCACCCCCCAGTGGCGTTTGTAAGCCCGGCTGCTGGGCAGCGCACAGACCGCCCTCACCTTGGAAAGCGTTGCCACTGACTCACTGGACGGCCTTGGGTGAGTCCCAGGGGGTGCGCACCCCCCGGTACTGTGATGCTCTGACACATTCCCGGGGCTGGGACACCGGTCTGCCCCCCCTGTGCTCCCCCCCACCTCCCCTTGTCGTTGCTGAGCTTTGGAGCTCACTCTCTTCCCTTCCCAGCACCCCTTGGCCATGGGTACAGCTTTCCTCGCTCATCCCAGAGTCCTGGAAGCCACATCTGTCCCTCTACCACATGATTTATTGGCGCTTTTGAGTACCAGGATCTCTGTCAAACGGGAGAGTCCCTGGACTGCCATTAGCCGTCTGGGCCCCGGCGGGACCAGCTCGGCATCAGAG
>NW_010255142.1:0-792 GCF_000690775.1 Eurypyga helias | reverse complement strand
GAGCGCACCCAGCGCTCTCTGAAGTGCAGCACCCCGCCGAGACTGATGGCTGTAGCCAGTGCTGCCAGAGCTACGGGTCCCTCTGCTCTCTTGCTGGCTTGAGTCTTCCTGGGAATGCTTCCCCTCCCCGCTGGCTGCTCTTCCGCCCCAATGGCTTTGAGCAGGCGCTGCTGCAACGCTTATCGCCTTAAGAGATGGGCTCAGCTCCTTGATCCCCCCTCGGGCACAGGGTATGGCATGCCTGGAGGCGAGCCAGGACTCGAGGCACAGGGAGTCTTGTGTCCTCCAGAAGCCGGGCTGGGCCCTGTGGGACTGGGGTCTCTGCTGCGCTGCCCTCAGCCCCTTTTACAGCAGAGCAAAGGGGGATGCTGGAGCTGAGCAGGGCCCAGCTTTTTCTCCTGGGAAATGGTTGCCACGCTGTCGGAGCAAGGCAGGGACAAGTTGCCCTGGGCCTGAGCAGCATCTCGTTGGGAAGGATGGGGACCGGGCAGCGGCTGCGATCCGGGTGGTGGTAGGGAGCAGCAGGAAGGGGGAGGAATGCTTCTCGCTGCAGAGTAGGTGTTTGGGAGCACCGGCCCGGTGATCTCACGGCTGCCAGGGCCGGTGGCGGCCCGGCAGTGCGGGGTGGCACCACACAGTGGGGAGCAGGGCCCGGGCTGCCGATCGGGGGGCCACTCCTGTGAGTGGAGGGGAGCAGATCATCTCCAGTCTGCAGAGTCACCCCTGCGTTCCCCGTTTTTGCAAGTTGCTCGCTGCGAACATCCTCAACGTTCCTTCGTCCTCCGGCTCGGC
>NW_010255141.1:33139-35868 GCF_000690775.1 Eurypyga helias | reverse complement strand
CCATTCTGTGATTCTGTGATGGGATAAGCAGTGATGTTGCAAATCTTTCTGTCGCCTCCCTCTTGTGTGGAGGGATAAAGGGAATGGTGCTCTCTGCTCTTCGTCGTGGAAGGAACAGTCCCTCTCCTCATAATGGAGCAGTAGGTCAGCCATTGCTTCACCCCAGAGAAGCACTTGGGTCTGCCTTGCTGGTGTTTCCAAACCAAGGCCTGGAGAGGATGGTGATGGGCTCTGGGAGCCACTACCCTGCAAGGCACCGCCTCGGCCCGGCTGGAGAGGAGAAGGAGGGTGACTGCCTGCGGGGGATGCAGGCGCCTGCTCACAGCACTTCCCTTCCTCACTGTCAGCGGGGCTGCCGACAGCAAGCTGCACGAATATGTCTTCCAGCCTTACCGATTGATTGTTTTCAAGTGCCTGCTTAGTGGAGATGCTCCCAAGGGACTGCCTGCCTCTGCGCTGGCACCTTTTCAGTGTGAGCCACGGCGCTCTCTGCTGCTGTCCTTTTGATCAAGATCTAACAGCCTGTGCTGGCGATGCTCCCGTCCCTGCTAGAGTGCCTGTCACTCCTGGCAGTGACAGGGACCTCCCCATCCTTGCCGCGATTGCTGCTGGCAGAGTCCCTGGGGACCACGTGCATCATTAGAGCATTTTTCCCTTTCAAAACAATCCCCTCCCCATGTTGTCCTGAACCCTGTTGTGCTCCAGCAGCACCCACCTGCCGCGAGTCCCTCGTTTGGTCACTCCTTCCTTCCTGACCCTGCATCAAAGCCCTTCTCTGGTTGGAGAAGGAAACCTCCCCCGTGATGGTTGGGCATGGTCGGCCCCTTTGCATGGTGCTGGCATCTGACTGCTGCATCCCTGCTGGGTCACGGCCCCTGGAGCTGGCACTGCTGTGGGTGTTGGGCTCGGCAGCAAAGCGACAGGACCGTTGCGTGGCCTTTGCAGAAGGTGAGCAGCAGTGGAAGTGCCACTTCCAGAGCTGTGGCAGGGTTTGGCCAAACTCAGGGAGCTGAGCCCACACCCAAAAACCTGAGTGCCTATTTAGGACTCTGAGTATAAATCAGAGAGTGTGATTTTTTTTTTAAATATATATATTTTATTGTCAAAATGGAGTGGTTTATAAATTCTGCTTTATCTCAGCTCCCATGTACTGATATTCTTGGGTGACCTTGGACAATTTATTTCATTTCTCTGTATTTTGAAATATTGAAATCACTATATAATACGATGATAATATCATATTATTCTAAGCGTGAACATTTAGTATTGTGATTTAGAACAATAAATCTACATGGGTTTTAAAGGCGCTCTGAGGTACTGAGGGGGAAGGTATTGTTTTTCAGATCTCTTGGGGTTAACCAGCCGGTCATATGAATTTATTGTGCATTCTGGTTCTCATCAAAAAATCTGCATTTTATGGCTTGCAGTGAAATGCGTTTAGTGAGAAAGTCAGCTCTTAAGTCACACTGACACGGTGATTTTTCTTGGATTTTGCCCATTTAGGCATAACCTCTGAGTCGCTTTATCGCTCCCCATTTAGCCCCTGTAGGAACAATTAACAAATGAGCTGCTCTGATCAGTGCTTGCCCTTGGACCGCTGCAAAATCCTGCTGCTAACACCCCGACTTCAGCCCCTGAGCTGCTGGGAAAGGGTAACACTAGAATGAGTGGGAAGAAAAGACATTTTTTCTTGGAGAAAAGCCCCTCACAGATAGTTTTGGTGGATAACGTCTCTTTAACAAGCTTTTCAGACATGAGAAAGTTCCTGTACAGGAGGCAGCGTGGGATGGTCCCAACAGCAAAGCCCAGCCCATGGCAGAGCTCAGCTCTCCAGCCCTCTCTGTGCCCCTCTCCTGCTCGGGGGCAGACGACCAGCCCAGGTATTTCTTTCTGCAGGTGTACAGAGCATTTTTGCCAGCAGCAGCTGTGAGATGGTTGAAATTCCTTAAACATTGCTTGACCTCAGCATTTCTGGCATATAACCCAGCTCTCGCTGGAAGAGGGGAGAAGTGTAATGCAGAGATTATCAGCGTTCCTGATTACTGGTGGAGAACTGAGGATATCTCCTTCTTTTCCTCTTCTGTTCGCAACACGTGGGAGCGAAGGTTTAAGGGATCTTTGGCCGAGGGCTAAGGCATTTTTTAGGACTCAGGAGATGCAGGTTCAGCTGTGGTATGCCTGACACAGGATGATGTTTTGTCCCACGGTCACAATGTGGTTTCTTTTGCCTGTCCTGTGACTCTCTGGTTTCCAGACTCCTTGTGCCAGGGCTTTATTTTGTTATGGGTCTGCTCAGCATGTTGTACGATGGGTTTTATTTGTGGTTGCTGCTGCTTGGTGCTACTGTAGTGCAAATGACTGATTAGTGCTTGCATCGTGAGCAATGATTGTATCAGGATTACACCAGAGCAATAGGATACGTCCTCTCCCTGCACCCAGTTACACCAGAGTGGGCCAGGACAGAGGTGCTGTGAAAGGCAGGGAAATGATTATGCTGTGGGCTGCAGTCAGCAGAGGGGTTTGAGTCTCCTCTCAAAAATATCCTCGGCAGGAGTCAGGGACTGGCACCTCCATCACTCTCTGTGTCCCAGGTGTCCCAGGTGACGGGGCTTTTGGAGCAAGTGACACCAGCAGCAAGAGAGGATGCTCGCAGATGGGCAGATTTAGGCATCGTGGACTGCATGAATGACATTATGGCTTGAGATGCTGCAAGACAAAGCAACTCCTCC
>NW_010255141.1:15700-33108 GCF_000690775.1 Eurypyga helias | reverse complement strand
TTTTGCCTTCCCTGCCTGCACGAGCTGTCCTGCAGCTTGTGTCCTCCCCATACACCATGTTATTCCTGCCCATCTGCTCGCTGCAGTTCACGGCACGGTTCCTTCTTTGTGCTGCCCATATCTGGGTGTTAACAGGACTGCCGTTGGCTGAGGGGTTTTCCCTGGGAATATCAGTGCACACTTAAAACACATTCAGACAACGTGACCGTCGAGCGTTGCGCTCTGTTTGGTTCACGCACGCCTCAGATTTACTGAGGATTACCCCAGCCACCTCATCCGTACTTAGAGGATGCATGAAGCCCTTGGTGTTTCCGTTAAACAAGAGAGAATCAGATGCCTTTTAACACTGGTGCTCTCCTTGCAGGCTCCCACTCCACCGTTTACAAGGACCCCATGATTCTTGTCGGCCCGGAGAACCTCACGCTGACAGTGCACCAGACGGCTGTGCTGGAGTGCATCGCAACGGGCAACCCTCGGCCCATCGTCTCCTGGAGCCGCCTCGGTAAGTCCCACGGGTGACTGGGATTCCCTCTTGTCCTCTCTGTTGCCATCACATGAGAAATAGAGAGATGCCACTATTTTGTGCAACAAGTGATTCACCCTTTCCTTTCACATTGAAGTAAATTGTAGGCTTGAAGTGCTTTTTATCCTTGTGTCTACGCTTTTTTTTTTCCTCTGTGCCAAGATCCTGTTTTTACCTCTTAGAGAAGTGGGTTGGTTAAACCTGTAGACGTTTCATGAAAGGTGATAATTTTATCTTTCCCCGAGTGACAGCATCTTCTTCAGCTGCATCAAAACCATCACCACTGTTGGCCTAGAGATGCAAAATCATACACAAACACATCTTTCACGTAAGACAGACTTGAAAGAAACTCGCTGCCTGTTCAGGGAGTTTTAATGAAATTTTGAAAGGAAGAGAGTGTTTAAAGTAGCATGTCTGAAGCTCTGAAAAAACAAATGCTTGCTGCTGGGGTCCGTGATGTATTTTTTAATCCGCATGGAAACCAGAAGCAGTGTCTGATGGCATCATGCAAGCGAGGAAGAGCAAAGTGCCATGCTTCTCCCCACCAAGCAAGGGTTATTTTAGGCTCTAACTTCATGACAGCAGCTCAGAAACTTATTTTGCTCAGAGCAACACTTCCATTGCCCTACAGAAATCCACGCTGAGCAGAGAGCTGATGGTTTTCACTTTATCTTCTGGAGTTTGTAGCTGCCTGTGCGTGCTGTGGGCTTGGGTTCCGTTAGTATTTCCCAAGCCCTTATGGTCTGCGAGGTCACGTCACTAATCTCCCCGAGTGTCCCAAGGTGGCTGTGAAACACAAACAGGGATAATCCTGTCTCATGCTGCTGTGGTGGATGTGGGACTTCACCCCCGTGACTCTCTGAGGGTCAGGATCCAGCTCAAGGGAAGGGTGACTTCCCGCTCCAGAGCTGTCTGCCAGGGCAGACACGTATCCAGCATCAATTGCACAATTTCTCCATGGTTGCCCTCCTGCTTGCATCCTCTGGTGGCTTGTAAAATCAGCTGGTGTCTGCCACTAACTGTTTTTTTTTCCTCCAGAGTCATAACCGTCAGATTGATGCTCTTTTAAAAATTCCCCAGATACGCTGTATCACTGTTTGGGTTCTCTTGGACACAAGGCAGCTCTGTGTTAGTGCTCAACTATAATAAACTACTTTATAATTGCCTTAATTATAAGTGCTTATTACCTTCTTCAAAACACTTGTCTCTATAGAGCAGTGCAGTAATGAAGATGTAATAGCTTTGTGCGATATTTGTCTGGATGGTCTGAGCTCGGCATTGCCTTCCACTAAGAATAAATACCCTCTCCACGCTGCTTTGCAGCCCAGCAGCAGAATTAGAGTGACCAAATGGGAAAGGCATCCTGTTCAGCAGGACTGTTTCCTGTCCAAAGCATCGCGAGGTCTCGTTCCGTATCACGCCGATCTCCGCAGCGATGCGGCGTACAGGTGCTCTGATGGGTTGGGGGCTTTGTCATCTCTTCGCAGCTGTTTCTTGTCTCCATGTCTGCGTGATCAGGAGGAGGGAGAGGGGTTTATGCTGGATGGGGAGGTCCTCAGAGCATCTGTTGTCTGTGCATGTGGCTTCCTCCCGTGTGAAGGTCATCTTCCTAAAGTTCCTCCTACTGAGCTGGTTTAGCTTAAATAACCAGTTAATTTACTCAACTTCAAAAACCCCACACTTTTAATCCTCTCCCAGAAATTAAAAACCCCATGGACATGAAGTCTTAGAGAGATGCAGCTGATTTAGCAATAGGCCTGACGTAATTTAAACAAAAAAAGTCAATTATACGTGAACATCTTTCTTGCCTGGTGGAAATAAAGAAGAGCCGTGGCATTGCCGTGGTGCCGGCTGTTTGCATAGGGTGTGCTGCCGTTCCAGAGTGTCTCTCTGAACCCCTGTGCTCACGGTTTAGGTGTTGGGGCGTTTCTTCTGTCAGAAAGGAGCAAAAGAACACTTTTGCTTTTACAGCTTTCTGGTGCGGCCATAGACAACATTTGCGCTTTTTGCTTTTGCTTTGCTAAAGCCTGGCTGGTTTTCAGGGGGAAAGGCAGCTATATCGTGCTTGAAGGAAATCATTCGAATTCTGGGCCGGTTTTTGAGTGTCACACGATCAATTTTGAATTTAATTTCCTTAGGAATATGTTGTAGCCCCTGACCACAAACAGAATTCCTGTGTCTTGCCGTGCATGAAATGTCAACATTCATTAGAGAGCAGGCTCTGAGAGAAATGTAAAATCATTAAGGGTTTGTTCGAGGAAGATAGGGTTTTTCCTTTCAGAGCGACGCACTTCAGGCTCGGACCTGTATGTGTGCACAAATGAATATCCTGGGCACTTACTGCAAAGCCTTTTGAATGAATGACGATTTTAATGTATCCTTACCCTCTAAGTGACAGGCCACTGAGCTGGCCTCCATAAAAGGTACCGAGGCAGGATAATAAACTATTTAGAGAGATATAGAAAAGTGAGGCGAGAGAGAAAGGACAGTGATTATCTGATAGTGTTATACAGAAGTTGTCAGAAAGGGTTGCACAATGGGAAGGAAATTACTAAAGAGGGAGCCATTCAAGAAGTAAACTATACAACAATTGTAGGAGCCAATTAATTGGTAACTTATTGGACACAGAAGCTTGCAATAGATGGCTGACTGGTTGACAGGAGCACCGTTCCCGTAAGTGTTTAGAAATAATAGAGTAAATTTCACCACTTCACATACTGAATAGTCAACTGTTGCAATGTACTCTAAATATGCTAATCCACAGTGCCCAGTGTCCGCCGGAGCAGGAGACCCATGTGTCTAAAAAGTGGAAGGCTACTATGGCACAATACAAAGAATTCACAAAAGACCTAAATGATCAACATTAGAAAGTTGTTACTTTCTTTCTACTTGCTCCTTATAAAAGAAAGGCGTTCGTGTCGTTGCATATTCATATTGCCTGGCACGTTTTAAGGGGTCTCCGTAATTGGTGCTGGTGTGCCAATCACTTGGTTAGCAGGCGGAGAATGGACTCCAGAAGGCATCACATACACCTTGGGAAGATAAATAATGTGGCCCCCAACCTGCAGGCGTCTTTCATCCAGACTTAACTCCAGTGAGAAACCTGGAAGCCTCTACTTGTCCGTAGCCAGGGCATCCTTTGGGAGCATCTCCCATTTGGAGAACAGTCTCCTTTATTAAATAATTGGTTGTGGTCTGCTCTTCACAACCAGCTGAACCTCCTCCTTGTGCCCCCATCAACTGAGGATCGACAGAGAGAATCTGTCAGACGTTTCCACTCAGGCTGGCTTGTTTTCAGCCCTCACCTCTTCCGCTTTTGACTCCATAAAAAGAAGCAGAAGGTCATGTTAAATGAGCAGCAGTTTCAAGCTTGCATGGGCCCTGGGCACTCTGGGAACTGAGCAGCAGTGTTAGCTTTTGCAGCCTTTCGGATCTCCTCCATGGAGATATGACTTGGGGATGGAAAGCAATGCCAGGAAGGTGGGTTTTCAGGGTTTGGATCCCTTGATCCAAGCCACTCTTCAGGTCTCTGTGTAGGTGAAACAGGGTTAAGATAGATAGCAACCTTTGCAAAGCGGGTGTGAGATACCAGTCCTTCTGCACAGCGCTTCTGCGAAGTGCTGAGCTTTCTGGATGTAAGGGATTTCTTGTGTAAATACTCCGTTATTTGTATGTGTTGCGGGGTTACTGCGCTGGACTCGATGTGCGCTGAAGAGCTTCTGGGTTGGCTCAGGCCGAGTGAGGCACGACAGAGTAAGAAGGATGGAGCAGGCTGGGAAGGCAGTGAGATTTCTCTAGGAGCCCTTTTCGGCGCTCTTTGGGAGGGAGAGTTGAGTAAGAGGTGTGTGGGATAATCTGGCATGGTGATCTCTGCTGGCTGTGAGAGGTGGCCACTCTCTGAATCCAATGGCACATCCCCCGAGGTTCCTGAGCTTGGAGAGCTTTGCTCTCCAGGGAAATGAAAGATGCTTGGTTGACAGGAGACGTTTCTTCAGACCACCACACCTCTAATTAATAGTTGGAGCTAGGGAGGAGGTATCGATGCCGGTATTTGGACTGTGTGGAGTACCTGCTGCAGGCAGGGTCTTTGCATGCTTAAATTATGTAGCACGTTATAAATAATACAGTAAAACTACTGACATTCCAGTCACATTTCTGGGGTTTTCTGAAGGCAATGATGTGAGGAAGCATCCAGGGGTGGCCACGCCGCATCTTTCAGTGGTCCCACCCCTCCCTTGAGAGATTTGATTTTTATGCCTATTGTAAATATGGACTTCCAAAAGGTCTAATTTAAAAAATGAAATCAAGTTCAATTTGAATTTAATTCAGACCTCTTTACACTTCAGTTTAAATGATGTTTGAGGGGAACGGTTCCTTCTTATTGCTCATTAAATGTGGGACAGGTCATGTTTTACTGTCCTTTTTATGACTGAGCCATTTACTGCAGCAGTGGCTTGGCCAGCTATGTGATCATTTAATGACATTGTTTTTCTCTCTCTAAAAGACCTGAGCATTTTTCTTTGCAATGCAAATAATGAAGTGGTCTGGCATTGCCTGCCTAACGAAGCAAGGCAACCTTTAAGATTAAAAATTTCCTGTAAAACAATATATAAAGACCGTGTCAGGAGATATGTTTGTGAAGTGCTTTGTAGCTTTCGGTCAACGTTTTGATGGTGTTTCCTAGCAGGATTCTGCCATTAGTCTGACATGGGATCTCTCACTTCTGTGGTCTAGGATTATTGCTGGATTACACCAGATGCAGCCACTGAAGTGGCTGTGTGCCATCAGTATTGATAACCAGCCTGAGTCTCAGGTCCTTGAGCACTAAACATCCCTGGAAACTGCTCTGCCCATGGGATGATGGTGAATTTACAGCAGGTGGAACAGCCATTACCTAGTGTCTTCCTGGAGGGTTCTGTGGGAGTGGAAACCAGCTAGAGCAGCTCAGATCTTTCCCCATGACCTGTTGCTTCCTACAGAGCAGTTCTGGTTTTGCTTGGCTTCTTCCATTTCCGTAGCAAGATTACGGCACAGACCAATAGAGCTCCCAGGAGGAATTTTTCCTTTTACTAGCCAAGACTTTGAAGCACAAGACATGCCCTTCTGCTGTGGCAGAGCACATGTGTATGGAGGGATGTGGGATGGTTGGTGGGGGCTGGGGGTTCCAAGGCTGGTTCTTCCTTCTCCTGTTTCTGTAGATACTTTAACTCCCTCCATGAGCAAAGGCAGGGGAGGAACTGGATTCCCATTTCCCATCTGATGAAAGTGTTGCTCCCTTGAACTACTCCTCCAGTAAACCCACTCCCCTGCCTTGTCCCTCAGCTCAGACACCCTGACACGTGCTAGGACAGATTTAGAGCTGCCTTTGTCAGACAGTGTCTTAAAGCACAAACCAATGAAACCATAAAAAGCAACAGCCTGATACTAATGAAACACATTGTAATTAGAGATGGCTGGGAATTTTCCATTGAAAACAAGCTTTGTTGGAAAAAGGTGAATTCCCTGATACTGGGATACTGATGCTTCGATTTTGAAGACCTTGTGCTGGAGCCCAGGCATGGTTTTTTGAAACATCACTGCTGTCCTGCCAGCCTGCCTCAGACCCAGCACTCGGGATGGAGGCAACCCTTTCCAGTTGCCCTTCCAAGCCAGAGCAGCTGAGCAGATCTAACCACTGTTGTGTGTTCAGGAGCTAAGGAATTGAAAATCCAGTGTTCGCATAGTTTCCAAAGCCACAAAAATCCGTGAAGGGTTAGCAGGCAAGAAGGCATAACTTCTGGCTCAGGAAATCCCCAAGTCAGATATTGGAGAGTCCATCAGGAGACTACTGCTGTAGGTTGGCCGGTCATCTTCCCAGAGCATCCCTGTTTGGAGCAGGCTGTTGAGCTGGTTGTATCCCTGGTCAGCCTGATATAAGAAGCTGATATGATTTAACTTGGTTTAACCCTTCTGTTGAAGAGTGTTCCGGGCTCTTCATCTTGATCTGAACCTGTGGCTGAAAGCTTTCACGTTTCCTGTGATGGTTCCTTCATTTTCCAAGCAGCACAAAGTGTGGTTTTGGGCAAACACATTTGTTTTCTCTCGAAGGCAGTTCTAAGAGCATCAGCTAAAACCCACTGAATTTACTTGGCAAATCCCCTTGACAGTAATGGCACCATTCCCTAAGTACTTAGGTTGGACCTCATCGAGGACTGTGCCCTGGAGAACCTCTTTCAAAGGTCCAGCCTGTGACTCTTCCCATTTTTCCCTTCTTTCAGATGGCCGCCCGATTGGCGTGGAGGGGATCCAGGTGCTGGGGACAGGAAATCTCATGATCTCAGACCTCACTGTGCAGCATTCTGGCATCTACGTGTGCGCTGCCAACAAACCCGGCACTCGGGTGCGAAGGACCGCTCAGGGCAGGCTGGTTGTACAAGGTGAGCAAACCTGGGGCTTGGGGAGCAGTGAGACCCACTTTGCTGTGCCCTCTGCACCGCCTCTATGTGTCGCCTGGGCACCGTGATGGGTTGGGTTGAGCAAGGCTGGCTTTGCTTCTGATGGTATCCAAGGACTTCTTCTCTAGACACATGGTTTTCCAGGTGGGTGTACATCTCTGTGTCCCACACAGATGAGTGGCAACCAGGTGTCATTCACCCGAGACCTCAGCTGCATGGGTTTCCACCCCCCCCCGGCATTTATTTGGCTTAACAGACACTGGTTCTTACTTGTTATCATACTTGTGCACCTCAGCAGAAAGCCTGGGCTGAATTAATCAGCCAAATTCACCTCTCACCCCTGTGTGGTCCTTAGTGATATGGGGACATGGGCACTGTTCTCATATTGGACCCCTCTGCTCCAGAGTATTTCTCACCAGAAATGGCACCAGTCAGTCTAAAACCATTTCCAAAAAGTCAGTGGGGCTGTTTTCTTTAGCAGTCAGCACTGCCTGAGCCCCTTGCCACGACATGAGTTAAGCACCCATTGGGTGAGATGCCCAGGAGGTGCAGGTTGCTTCCCTTCCCCTCAGCAACTGTCCTGAAATGCAACTTGTAAAGGGTGATTCAGCCCAGAGTAGAGATCAGCACTCAAGAAACCAAACACATCCCCTTCATGTGCTCCGTGCGACCAGTCTCCATGGTGAGGGAGCCAGGCAAGTATTTCAGAAGGCAAACCCAGCTGGCAGCATGCTCTGAATGGCAGTAATCCGCCCCTGATTACAGGCACTCACCTCCTCTTCAAGCTAGTCCACTTAAAGCATCTTGCACTCTCATCAGTTCACTCATTAACTATTGACTGATGATATCCTGAATCTAAAATTATATACCTCCTGCCGGAGCGAGCTAATTGAACCTATCATGCTGGTGATGGGGAAAGCGCCCTGCTCCAGCCCTGACACTCACCTGACAGGTCCCGGGCGTCGCTGGCAGGGATCAGGCATTGCATCGCTTGTGCAGCAGCCGTGGTCCCTGGGTGCTGGCACCCCTTCTCCCCTTTGCCTTGGGAGCAGCGGGGAGCAAAGGGTGTTTATATAGAGTCCCAGATACTGATCAGACTTAATAAGAGGTGAAAACTCGCTGTTTCTTTTGCTGTTGGATTGCTGGCTGAGCAGTGCAATGAGGGGGTCTCCCAGCTGGCTGGTGGTGGGCACAGCCCTTTATTAATAAGAAACACCAACCCAGGATTAGGAACAACCTCGCTGTACTGATACAAACACTGCTGCAGGACAGCTCTGCACATGGTGTGTGTAGCAGAGTAGTACACAAGTAGTCTAGGAGTAGACTCTAGTAGACTACTAAACCCAAATACAGAGCTGATGTCCAGGTCACAGGCAGGCAGAGCCAAAAGAAATTACTTGGAAAAGCTATGAAGTTGTAAAAATACAGCTGTTGACTGCTCCTGTTAGCAGTTGGATGAGAGGGGGAAAGGTAGCATGACTTCTCATTGCTATGGATCGACAGTTTTCGGTCTCTGGCGATTTGAACGTCAGGTCCTTAGCAGCTGGTCTGGTGCTGGAGTTCCTCTGGGGTAGATTTACTGTGGATTTTCATGTGGGGGTCAAAGATGAGAATTTGTCCCTAAAATGATAATCAGGGCGCCATCAGAGCCCAGCTTCGCTGTGGAAGGGGATGCTCCTGTGTTCAGCATTAGCAGAGAAGTTGGCAGGGGTATGGAGAAGTGTGGCAGGTGCATCCTTGGTGTAGCCCCTAGACATGAGCTGCAGTCTCCAGGACTTCAACCTGTGCCGCCCATCCATAAAATGATCCATGTTTTCCAGAGGGCTTTCGTTCCCAAGGGAAGCTAATAGCAGAACCTGGCCAGGCAGCTGGGCTCATCCCAGGTTTGCTCACCCTCCCTCTGGAAGCAGCTTTTCTTCCCTCTGAATCTCATTTTGCCTGAATTTTCCAGCTGAGAGGTACAAATGATTGCTGTTCAGGTTTGTCTGGGAAGAAAACACCGATAATGACTGACATGAGAGACTGTGGGATTTATCTTTGTCAAGATGTCAGCGATGCAAATTACATCCGTAAGGAGAATAAAAGCAAAGAGCGGGCTATCAAAAGCCTGGCTGGAGAGGAAGTTAGCACAGGGCTAGGACAATACTTATCCTCAAAGCACGCCAGGCCAGGTACTTGCTGCCTTTATGCAGGGGCCCTTGAAGTGCCTGGAGACACAAATTAACTTGCCCCTCAGCACGTTTTATAGGTGGGAAACTGGGGGAGAAAGGGTGATGTTTCCTGTTGTAAGGCAAGGAATTAGCAGGAGGCTGGGACTGAGACCACCTCCTCCCTCCTGGTCCTGGTCCCCGTCACAGCAGCCGTGTGAGCAGGGGTACGTCGGCACAGGGCTCTGCTCTCGCTCCGGCAGTAATGTCCTTTCGTGATGCAGGCTCTCCTTCAGATCATCTAACGCCGTCTTATTATCTCCCTGGGAATTCCTCCTCCCTTCTGAGGAGAAGGCGTCAATCCCCCGCTTCCTCCCTCCCTCCCTGCCCTCCCCTGGCCATTTAGGCTCCTTTGATCTCTTTTGTAAGGTTCTCACACAAGAAAGTTTCCATTTTCTCTTCAGATCCCAGCACAGCCATTTGAATATTGCTTTGTGCCGGGGCTGCGAATGAAAGTCTCACGGGGGGAGTTGTCGAAGGGCCGAATGCGTTGCCGGCTGAAACGGAGGGTGTGCATGCGTGTGGTGCAAGGGAAGAGCAGGCTTCGGTGGCAAGGGAAAAAAAACATATATCAAAGCGCTTTCTCTCTACCTCCTGTGCAATCTTTTGTGGTTTATTATGTGTTTGGTGTCATAACAAACTGATGGGCTGTGAATGGCCAGATGGTCACCAGTGTTCTCCACTCCACGCTTCATTTCTTCCTGAAAGCTATGCAGAAAAATGAGATCCCATCTCGTAAATGAGTGCCCATCTTAAGGACACGTTTCTGAAGGCTCTGCTGACAATGACTGCCTTGTTCGCCTTGCTCTCTGCCGGCAGAACCGGGCAGTGCTCCTTGGTCCGGCAGACCCGGCCACCACTGCGTTTCCTGATGTTTCTTCCATCGTTCTTGCTGGCTGGCATTGCAAGCCTTGGCTGCAGGGTTGAATTCAGGCGTATTGTGGTTGCTGTATTTAGGGTACTTGGTTCTTCCTCGAGTTTAGCCCTAAATTCATGCTGCAAAACCAGCTTCGGTACCTGCTGCGTGGGTCAGTGTACACCGTGGAGCAATCTCCTTCATGCCCATATGCTTGTTTGCCTTCTCAAGAAAAGCCACGGGGACAGGCAGATCTTGTCCATCGGGATGCTGGAGAGTGGACAGTGATTGTCCATCAACCACTGGTGGCTGATGGACAGCCTCCTTGAGTGGTCTCTGCCTGTTTCCCAGGGGACATGGTCATGGTTCCCATCTTTGACCCTAGAAATCCCACCAGCTCTACAACTTGGTTACTCACGTAAGCATCTGGGCATCCTCTGTGGTCAACAGAGAGGAGCCAAGTGGACAGCAGTTCTTTGTCTTAAAGCTCCTGTCATCAGGTGCTGTGCTTGACTGACCTACCCATTGACCTGTCTTCTCCTTTATACCCTTATTGTAAGTTCTGGTAGCCTAATTTATGAAACTTTGTTGTTTCCACGTTTTTCTTCTTTATTCTCCCTCACCCTGCCGCTTCGGCTACTTGAAAATTAATGATGGCTGCTTACTGATGTGCAAGGATTTTTCTGGCACTGGGCCTCCCCGATCCTGAGGACAGCCCTTCCCAGTGAGCCGTTGGGCACTGCAATAAGCACAACAAGGACAGCAAAGGTCCCCGTTATCTCAGGATGGGGTCACTGCTGAGTTGAGATGTCCCCAGGGAGATGGAACCAGCCTGGGTGTTCTGTTACAACCCACTGCTGCGGTGCATCTTCCTGCTATCACTTGGTTGAGCAGTGTAAAAGCTATTGAAGCACTTCGTTAGCGATCCTGGGGGTGGCATTAAGTGTTACTGCTTTTTGATACCAATGTCACGCCTTTAAATATTCATTAAAACTGCATGATCCCCTCCCTTCCATTAAGTCCTGAATAATCAACGCTCTGGTTTCCTTCATACTTCACAAGCCAGGGCTGGATCCTGCCCGCTCCTCCTCACCAGGTTTGAATCCTCTGCTCTTAACGGTGATCTTCATTAAGATTTTCATTAAGATTTTCACAGAGGGCTGCGAGATGCTTTCTCTCCCCACCGGCGATGGCCTTGTGGCATGTCGGGTGGGAGAGAGACCTCCAGGCCGCTGCATCTCCGTGCAGGGCAAGATGAGCCCTGACAAGATGCTCTATTAATTATGACTGACGAGGGGGTGGAGGGCTGGCAGCAGGCAGGGCTGGCAGAAGGCAAGGCTCCTTTCCTGCTAACCCAGGGCCAGGGGGGCAAACTCTCGGTTCCTGTTGAAGGGAAAGGGCATGGAGAGGAGCCAGGCACAGGGAGCAGGTCTTCTGTCCAGGAAAGGAGCCGTTCACCCCAGATCTTGCACCAGCACCCGTCTCAGGGCACCCTGCCTAGGGCTGCTGGTGTGAACACTGGGTCGGGTGCACCCCATCCCGGGGTAGCAGAGCAGCATCTCCTTACAGCAATGTCTGTCCCCGCAGTAAGATGCTGGTAGCACCTGGACCATGTCCTTTCTCTGATGCTGCCAGTAGCCAGTGATGGGGACAAGGATCCTTTTAACTCCATGGATTTCTGCTGCAGCCTGGGCCCTTTTGCTGCTACAGCCCCACTCCGCTGCATCTTCTGTGCCCAGAGGAGGGGGGTGAGACCTGAGCAGGACAGTGATGCCTGGAGAAAACCTGGAGGAGCAGGAACACAGTGTCTTGAAGCGAGGGATGCCACGGAGCAGGGACAGCTCGGCACAGCAGAGGTGGGAGCCGTTGGGAGGAGTGGCTGCCTGCTCCCCAGAGAGTTTAAGCAAGTTAAACCCAGGCTGGGGTTTTGAGGTGGTTGTGTTTAGCGAGACAGTGAAGAGGAGGGACGGAGCGGAGCAGGGACCCGAGGATAGCATCGCTGGCACCGAGCCAGCGGCCGCAGCTGCATGTTCCTTACCCCCAAGTCACACACAACACCGCTCCAATTACTCCCACTTGACACGGGATAATAAGGGAGGATAAGGAGAGCCAGCCATCCCAGAAGGGTTACACTGGATACCTCTTACCATATTTAAACTTTGTTTCTGCTGGAGGAAAAGGCGGGTTTGAGGTTCGGCAAAGCCAGGGAGAAGCAGAGGCAAAGAGCCAAGCGGCAGGATCCTTAATGAAGCTGGAAGGTGGCTGTGCCCTTCCTTGGCATCAGGATTTCGCACCTGCAAGTGCTGCGGGTGCAGCTCGCGAGCCCAGATGAAAGCGGGGGGGTGCACAGCTGCATGCAAAATAATTGCTCCTGCAAAACCACGCCAGCACAAAGCCAGGGGGGCGGGAAGGTAAGGAAGTCTTGAAAATCAAGTCTCTAATGTACACCACACTGTACACCACAATGGGACTCTTCACTGCAGGGCAGAGGGGTTTTTCCCCATTTATCCATGCTTCCAACTTTTATCAAACCCATCCTGAATTTTAATTTATAAGGCTAGAGGGGGAAAAAAGTGTGGGAGGGGAAAAAGAAGGACAAGGGATCAATTGGCACCTGGGGAAGTTTAGCAGGAGGTTCTGGAAATACGTGACCATTAGGTTGCTGAGATCAGGTTCATTAGTAGACCCGAGCGTCAGCACAAGTACACTCTGCCGGTGGACACCCCCTACCACTAAATCAGTCAGACCTGCCGCACTCCGCTTCCCTTTGGTTGTTGGGAATGGAAGAGGGGGATCCTTCGAGGCAGATGGGCTCCTTGGGGAATATCTGTGTCCTGCTTGCAGGACGTATAACATGCGTAACTGTGTTCTTACAGCACCTTTCGCTGCCTCGTCAGCGGCAGCGATGCTCTTCCCTTGCCTGCACGCAGCGGGGGAAGAGCTTTATCACCATGCTGTTGCAGCAAACCCTGAGGGTATTTTTGGGCCATGAATCAGAAGGTTCTACTCTTTGCATAGCTGCTCCACCTGCAGCCTGTCTGCCCCTCAACACATTTTGCTGGACCTGTTTGCTCCCTCCTCCCAACCCCGCATCTCTGCTGGTGGCAAAACCCACCAGCCCCATGCCTGGAAAATTCCAGCAAGTGGCACTGAGCGTGTCTCCTTGCTTTTGTCGGAAAAATTGGATGCCAGCCATCCATTATGTGACGCTGGTCAGTAAATTCATTACGGGCCTGTGCCTCTCGTCTGTTTGTCTTCATTGCGGCTCCTGCCGGTCCCGTCTGATTTTAGGTTTCAGCAGCAACGTGGAGTATATTTATCACTTTGCCCTTTGAAGCGTAACTGCCTGAACAACCTCACCTATTTGGCACTGTCTTTCAGGTCCTGCTTTCTGTAGGCTGATACGCTGGTTTATTCTGAGGAATGATTTTAAATCTATTTTAAGCTGCTGGAATTGGGGAAATCACTTTCCATTTAAAAATGTTATTGTTAGAGGTGAAAACATGTGGTAAAGTGATGAACAGGGGTTACAGGGATGGTGGGGTCTTCCTCCAGGCTTGGCAGGACCCCGAGGGTCCCAGGCTTTGTACTGGCAATGTGTGCAAACGTTTTTGCAAGCCTCCGCAGCGGCGGGCTCGTTTCTGCCGGGGGGATGGCTGCGCGTGGTGCCACACGCTACGAAGGGTTGCGCACGCTTTCTGTTCTACATGCAAACTGCTGTCCTTCCAGGCTGCTTCCCTCACAGGCAGGATGCATTTTTAAACAACCTTTGTCAGATAGGGATTATTTTGCAGCACTGGGGTTGCTTTTGATATGAGACTGGGGAGAGGTGAGGGGGCTTGGACCTTGATGCTGCTTGCCTGAACCTCGCGGGACTCACCTCGGCTCTCCCTGCAGCGCTGAGCTGTTGTGAAGCTCTGACTGCCAGGATGGGCAACCAGATCGCAGCTTTGCACTGATTACAGACCCAAACGGGTTTAAATTGAAAGAGGGGAGATTTAGATTGATCATCAGGGAGAAATTCTTCCCGCAGAGGGTGGGGAGGCACTGGGACAGGTTGCCCAGAGAAGCTGTGGATGCCCCATCCCTGGGAGTGTCCAAGGCCAGGATGGATGAGGCTTGGAGCAACCTGGTCTGGTGGAAGGTGTCCCTGCCCATGGCAGGGGGGTTGGAACTAGATGATCTTTAAGGGCCCTTCCAACCCAAACCATTCCATGATTCTGTCTGCTGCCTGTGCTGTGGGTTGGTTAAGCATCCCATGTTCCCAGGCAGACGAGGCTTATTGAAGCCCATGCTACAAGGTTACTCATTGTAGCAGGATAAATTGGGTTCATCATGACTTTTCTCACCCTCCTTCTCCTTCCTTTCTGCAGCCCCGGCAGAGTTTGTCCAGCATCCCCAGTCCATTTCCAGGCCTGTGGGGACAACTGCCATCTTCACGTGCGTGGCTCAAGGGGAACCCCCTCCGCAGATCACTTGGCTGAGGAACGGGCAGATCCTGGAGACCAGCGACCACATCAAGCTGAAGAATAACAACAGGTCGGTCCTCGTGCGCTGGTCGCTGTCGCTGTAGCGTGGGGTGGGGGGCGGTGTGAGACACGCGGCCGGGCTGTGCCGTTCCCCGGGGTCTGCGCACGTGGAGGACTGTGGTGCAACGCTCCCTGATCCTGCTTTTGAGAGGGGCTGAATTAAAAGCCATTATTTTGAACTGTCTGGACTCCAGGGGAAAGGAGAATGGGAGAAATGTTGGCTTTCATTCTGCATTAGCAAAGAGCTAAGGTGAAGGTGGTAATGTTCAGAAGCAGGTCTGTGGATTTAACTTGGGCTTTGATACAATAAACACTGCTGCAGTCCTGTTGGCTGCGTTTTGTAGGCTCAGGTTTCAGTGTTTCGTGCTTTGTTGTACCAGGACGTGAGTATTAGGTTTTGGTGATGCAGAAAGCCAGCAACACGCTGTCTTCAGTCCTGATCATCCTCTGGGTATTTCTGGAGGGACCAAATATTTTCCCTGGAGTTGGCAGGGACCATTCTCGCTCTGCAGCAGAGGAACTCTGAGCATTGACCTGCTGGGGTGCGCAAATGCAAATACTCTTTTTCCCTGAAAATACTTGAAATAATATTTGCGCGTAAGCTGGCTTCCACTAAACTTCAACCTTTTATCTCACCAGGGAAGAGGGTTCTCTCAGAGTACTAAATAACTGCGTTTTCATGTGAGGGGATGGGGATGTTTGCACTGAGGAAATGATATGGCGGGATGCGTTTAGTGTGAAAATTGCAAGTTGACAACATAGTTTCTATGGAAATAGCATGGAACAATATACTGACAAATAATAGTACCTGTGTTGTAAACGGAAATTGCTGGTAGAGCTTTGTGCTGTGTGGTGTCACATAGCTGCTGTGGGCATTAAGTGTGTCTCATGAATGCAGCTACTGGAGGGTCCAGACCTTTGGTGTAGACTGTTGGGAAGTGTTCTGCGGGCACCCTGGCTTGTTCCACAAGAGAGAACAACAGACATATTTTCTAAGTTTCTCTGTAATATGGCTTTTTGTTTTGAGGTGTAAGGCTTTTCTACAGCTTCGTTATATGAAAGAGGGAAGGACATGAGTTGCAAGAAGGATAAGGTGTGAATTGTAATAAAATCTTCTCTGTCGGTAAAGGTTTTCTCTAGGGTGGAAGTTTTTAGAGACCTTCCAGGAACTCTGTGTGTGTATAGACAGGTGCTACTCAATCCAGGCTTGTGGTCTTCTGGTTAATGGGTGGGTTTCTGAGGTGTGTCTGCCCTTATGATATGAACAAAGCAGAAATGGGAGAAGGGGAGATTTTGTTGGCGAGGAAGTGGAGTCAGAAGTGAGGGAAAACTTTACAAACAGTCATTAAATCCATGGCAAAACTCACGCTGAGTCCAACTCTGCGTCTCGCCTGATGTCTTGCCTGTGAAATCATTCCTCTTTGTTGCTTGAGGAAAGTAGAAGTAGGGTCTGTGGTCATGGTCATGTCTCCTGGCCAGGTCCCTGTGCCCGGAGCCGCGCTACATGGGGACGTGAGCTGCGACCTGGCGAACACGGCAGTAATCGTTCTCTTGTGGCAATCATTTTGTGTCAGGCCTTTCCACGGCGAGCTAAATGATCAGATTACATTGTGTCCGGCGCAGGCTGGGGGAGCTCAGCCAGTTACTGGGGCTCAGCTGACACGTGGCATCTTCTCAAGCTATAGTAACGCGATTGTAAAGCTGAGCCCTAAGGCCATTGTACTCGACGATGTTGAACTTTTGGCTTCTTTCGCACTAGTCTTGGTCTGCTCTGACCCCCGACTTCAGGCAAGTGGCCGTGTCTGGTGGTTTCCAAAGCTGTCACTCTGAAAAATGTCCTCGCTGGTGCAGCAGGTCTGGGTGCCCCATGAACTGGAGGAAACAGCTCAACGGCTGGGGTGTTTTCTGAGCTTTTTCAAGTTGTCCTTTGTTTCGTTCTCATGGGCATGACTAAGTGCTGTAACCCACTTAGTTCCAGGCAGAATCAGTTTGTGATTATGCCGTGGATTTATCAGTCTATTGCACTTGGAAGATACTTGTCTGTGTAAAGATGGATCTTGAATCTACCAGTAATGAAGCTACTAAACTGCACTATGAGCTTTTTAATTAGATGACATGGTTTCCTAGAAAATTCATTTGAACTAAAACTCTGCTTAATATGGCAATAAAGGTCTGAATGCCCCCAAAGAGATTTTTAGAAAAAAAAGAGTAAATCATCCCAAATCATATCATGTAGTAATTGATTGTGAAATACTTCATTATGAGCAACTTGGTTCTTGTAAACGAACACTGCTAGAAGTGAGGACCAGACCTGCAGAACACAGGGCGACTGAGGTGCTGCTTGGAACGTACAGCCCCCGCTGCAGGCACCGCTCCTGCGCGCAGTCGCGCAAACCCGCAGCCCAGGGGAAGATCTGCCCGTCAAACCGTTGCTTCAGCTTCCCGAAGTTGTGAAGGGTCCTTGGGCATTTACGACACCCCACGCTGCCTCTCATGGGCAGTAACTGCAAACCCAAGGAGAGCAAAGCCTCAAGGTCAGGGGGCTTCGGAAGCCCATCGTCGTTGGGATGGGACAGCAGCTTCAGGGCTGTATTCTTCACCAAAAGAGGTGTTAGGGATTGGGATGGGCTGCCTAGGGAGGTGTTGGAGTCACCATCCTGAGAGGGATTTAAGAGACTTGTAGATGTGTCACTTAGGGACATAGTTTAGTCGTGGGCTTGGCAGTGTTGGGTTAACAGTTGGACTGGGTGATCTTAATGGTCTTTTCCGACCTGAAGGGTTCTTGGGCCGACAAGAAAGCTGGGGGGGACATTTTACAAGGGCAGGCAGTGACAGGACAAGGGGGAACGGGGTTAAAAT
>NW_010255141.1:9324-15674 GCF_000690775.1 Eurypyga helias | reverse complement strand
TCTTCCCGCAGAGGGTGGGGAGGCACTGGGACAGGTTGCCCAGAGAAGCTGTGGATGCCCCATCCCTGGAAGTGTCCAAGGCCAGGCTGGATGAGGCTTTGAGCAACCTGGTCTAGTGCAAGGTGTCCCTGCCCATGGCAGGGGGGTTGGAACTAGATGATCTTTAAGGTCCCTTCCAACCCAAACCATTCTATGATTCTATGATTCGGATGTGCCTGCTGGTGCAACGTCAGATGGTAATTTGTTAAGCAACTTCCAGCCTTTCAGCACAATAAAATAAGCCTCACAGGCTGTGTCCAATAAATAGCTCTTCCCTCGTGGTCCCTCAGATGTGAATTCTCATCACCTGATGTGTTGACGGTTTCTGGGCACATTAGCATTAAAGATCAGCCTTCTGCTGTGCCCTCTCCAGAGGTGGTTGTTATGTTTTGAAAATGCCAGCTGTGTGGGAACAAAATATCCAATCGATGATTAGCAAAAATCAAAAGCAGTTCTGGGATAGCGGATAATTGTTAATGAAAAATGCATGAAGGCTCAGGCGTAGGGAATTGTGGGGGTTTCCATTAAAAGCTGTGAATAAAAAATCACTGAAGGAGCTGACGATGGGGCTGCCTTGCCATGTGATTCCCCACTTGGGGATGGAGACGATAGCTGTTGGCGTGATACCGCCCTGGACCACATTCTTGGAGGATGTTGGTGGAGCTGTCCCTGTGTCCAGCAGCCACCGGATCTGTCCCTCTCGGTTGATCAGAGATGCCATTTTGCCTGTATCGTTCCTGGGATGATTCAGATCAGTAATGACCCAAATGCCCCAGCCTGAGAGGTGAAATGGGCATTTCCTGCAAAATTCCCACCTGGCATCACCAACTCGGCCTGAAAGCAGGCTGGGAAGGAAGGAGGAAGGGGCAGTTAGTGGCCAAGTTAATTGTGGGCTTGTGTAAAATCATGCTTTCTTGGTTATTACTTCAAACTTTACAAGGAAACATGAAATAGTACCTGAATTACTATTTATTTTTTGTTTATTGCTTTTCTTTCTTTGACCCAATCCGGTTCAGGGGGGTAATTTTCAGCTTAGAAGTATATCACACTATGGGGTTTATATTGCCGTAATAGCAAGGAACAAAGGCCAACATCTTCAGAGGAGGCAGACTCTAAATATTGATTTTCCAAGAAGATTTTATTTACAAAATGGTAATTAAGGGACTTCATTTGTTCCACCGGAAAAGGGCTTCGTTAGAACGCGGGCTCAGGTGGCGTTTGCTCTCCTCGGTGACCTTCACTTATGAACTGTCTCCTTTTAAAATTCTTCCTCACTGGTTTGCACTTGTTTTAGTGCTCTGGGAATGACACACTTCAAGAACCGGGAATGCTCAGAGTTCGTCAGAGAAAATACTCCCCTGGAAATAAACTTGGGGACAACTTTGCTTTTCTTGCACTTGTCATGTTGCTTAATTCACAAGGTGGCTTTTTCCTATAAAACCCGCATTAGCTGGGTGCAGTTGGATTTGCGTGGGCCCTTCGTGACCCACACACCCCGCAAGCCCTTGAATTTGTAGGATTTGGACATCTTAAGGGAGGACAGGCAAGCCTGCAGGTTATTTACGCACTGAGTTTGAAGACCGTTGGTGGCTCTGGGAAGGTACCGTGTAGGAAATCATATTTCAGTTCCCAGAAGCATGACAAAGAAGTACGTGGAGAACTGGGATGTGAACCAGCTGCTCCCGATTTATGGATAATTTATGGGTTTGACTTTGGAAGACACGTGGAAATGGCTTTTGCGGGGAGGGTCTCCGCACGAGCACCCAAAGCCCGGCTTAGCGGTGGGGCATCAGCATCGTTCAGCCTTCCTTGCAGCGAGCAGGGATCCCGTGCTGGGATCACGCAGCCGTATCCCACAAAAAGGGATGTGCAGCAGCCCCAGAGCAGCTGACAGCGACGCACATCAGTCTCTCCTTCTCATGTGGCTGCGATTATTTTGCTACCAGGTTGCCTGTGTATTTTTTCTCTGTGTGCTGCTCCACTGAGCTGCTCTTGAAGTGCATCACTGGTTCAGGGGGGTGTGTTTCTTCAAGGACTGAGCCCATCGTGGGCAGCCAAACAGCCTCCCCTGGATTAGGCTGGGTTTTTTTCCTCTCCAACACACGTGCCCCTTGCTGGGAAAAAGGTCTGGGGGTCTGTTAAGCAGCAGATAATTCTCCTAGCAGTCTGCATTATCTGTCCTACTAACGTATCTGCCCTCCCTTCCAGTGGCTTTTCTGGGGATGTTTTGTGCTTCCCCGTGGTCCTGTAGATGTAAAGACTTTCCTGCTCTCTCCCTGGGATAGGATTCCTTTAAATCTGCGATTGCACTCTCTGTCTATGCACACAGGTTGAGTAGCAGCCAGTGTGTTGACCAAGTAACCAGCAGGTCTTGTAATATGAAGGGGCTGGCTCTGGCTGTTGTCTCCTGCCTGTGGCAGGGTGCACTTCCCAGCTCTGCAGGGATGGAAGGACACAGCTCTCTTCTTGCCTTGGATGTGAGGGAACAGACCTCTGAAAAGTCCTTTAATTATACGTGGGAAATTGGAGCCACTCATTTAATGAAAGATGTGTCATGTCAAAAGACAGTGAAAACCCAGGTGTCGTGAAGCCAGCAGAGAAGGGTCAGCATGTCGGGATGAACCGGTGCCACTGCTGTGACTCCCATTTGTAGAAAACACACCGTACAGCCAAATCAGAGAATCACAGGATCGTTCAGGTTGTCGAAGACCTTGGAGGTCAGCAAGTCCAACCATTAACCTGACACTAAACCATGTCCCTAAGTGCCACATCCACATGTCTCCTAATTCTCTCCAGGGATGGTGACTCCATCACCTCCCTGGGCAGCCCATTCCAATCTCTTGACAGCCCTTTTGGTGAAGTAATTTTTCCTGCTGGAAAAATTCCAGCAGGCTGGGGGCAATGTACAGTGTCCTGCTGGGCTGCTGAGGGTCACTTGTCCAGCTCTGCACCTTATTCTCGTCCTGTACGAGGCAACCCTCAAATATAGGGCATTTCTGCAGAGCTGCCAACAACCAGCACGGGAGGGAAAAGGCTTTTTTTCAGGCACAGCACCCTCCGGCAGCCCCGGCGTGGTTCGTTCAGCACAGCGCAACGCGACCCGTAACAATTGGAGACAGAGCGGGATCGGGGCGCCTGGATGCGGCGCTGGTGGCTTTCTGGAGCTGCTGGCACTTAAAATGCTCTCAGCACTAGCCACAGCCTGCTCTCCGCATTAATTTCATCACACTCCCTCTTTTGTGTGCCCGTGTGCGCGCGCATGCTGATATCCTTCCAGATGGGCCCCTCTTCTTCTTTGTGCTGCTGAATCGATGAAGAGGCTTCCTTCAGTTCTCAGACTTTTTCAGAGGAGCCTTTGGAAAGCCGATCTCCGGTCACTGGCCCGGACCCCTGACCCGAGCCAGATCAGTCATCCTGATTGCCTATGAACTGGGAAGACAGCTTGGGAATACTGTGGCTTTCGAGCAGCGGAGGCCTCTCATTTCAGCTCAGCCGGGTGTGAATCTGCAGCAGCTCCTCTCCCCACTTCCATCAATGCCTGTCAGGGCATTGTGCGGAGATGTGATGGAGCCCTCGGCTCGCCGAGAGGCTTTGGTGACCAGCAGAAAGCCTTCTGGCATCTCACCTCCTCTGACGTGCTCGCAGCACTGCCAGTCTGGCACTCGCGGGAAAGTTTCCCAACAGCAGATGTCCCGAAGTGACAGATGATTTTTTTTTTCCTGTTGATGGGAAGAAATGAAAGGACACTGCATATTTCAGATGGTTGATGCACAGAGATGCTCTGCGCCTCCTCGCACGACAACTACATATTTTCCTTTTGTTTAAGCTTCCTTAAAAAAGAAGACAAAAAGCAGCAAAACCTGGGAAAGCGGGGTCTGCTGCTGGACCGAATGCCGACCCTGCCACGCCACATTCCAGGGGCTGGAAGAAATTTGCCAGTAGTTAAGATGAAAGCGGATGCACAGCAGAAGTATCAGCTGGGATGATGCTGGGATTCATGTAATTCACTGCCAGTTCTTGCCCTCCTCATCACGTGTGAGCTTCAGAGCTCACGACAGGGCTTGCAGGCAGCCTCCTTTAGATGGACTGACAGAGAGAGAAAACCCGTATTCTCATGAAACTGGTGTTTAGATGCTGGGCATTCTGCTCCCCAACTTCTCCACACTTGGTTTCTGCTTACCCAGTTTTACAGGCATGGCCAAAAATCCAGTTGTTTTCTTGGTCCCGTTGCCTGCGCATCACTCCTGGTAACATGGGCCCTAGGTCACGGATGGCCAGGGCAGTTAGGGCATGGTACGTCCAAACACAGCCTGGTAAATCTCAGGGAAAATGAACATTTCAAAGCCTGAAGCAAGTTTCCAGCTACCTGCCACGTCCACTTTACAGAAATGTATTTTATTCATTTCTGACTCGAGTGTGCATGACAGTGTTACCGGCCACCCTGGCACCTCTGCGGAGAGGCAGCTGTGATGTCCGAGGCTCTGCCCAGCTCTGGGTCCCCGTGTCCAAATGCTGTCCCACTCCCGGACCGCTGCCATCCAGCACATCTTCCGTGTCGTGCGAGAGAAGCTTTGGAGAGAAGCTTTGCTCGCCCTCCAATCCTCCCAGGAGAGAGCTGTGTTTGGCCCCAGCATCATCCTGATGCACCCTTGCACTGCTTTCCAACCCGGCTCCCTTCTTCCCCCCTCCACACCTCTCCCTCTCTCCGTGTAAAGCAAAGAGACACACTTGGAGGCAGCAGAGCCTAAATACTCATTGTTCCTTGGGCTGCTTTGTTCTTGGGAAGCTTAACGTTGCTCTGGACTTGTGTGCCAGCCTGGCCTGGCTGCTCCCGGGTGCCCAGATGCACAGCGGCTGTGTGGAAATAATCCCGGCATTGACGGGGCAGGAGGAAGAGCTGCTGCTCCTTCCACACATCTGCTTTGCGCAGAGCCATGGGTACAGCTTTCGGACGGCGTAATCCTGCCTCCTGCCATCTGTCCTCACAGGAATCAGCCCTTGTTGACACAGTAGAGTCACACATCGGGGTCCTTCCTCCCTGCACCCCCCCCCCCACGCTCTGCCTTTCTCCTTCCATTTAATCAGATACGTTGAGCCGGTGGCTATGAGGGGAGCTTAGGGCTGATTCTCTAAAATCACCGTATCAGCTGAAACCATCACATTTGATATTCCATTTACAATGTTTCCAAGGAAACAAAGGCACAGGACGTAAATAGATGACTGTTAAACATTTGCTCACTCACCATGCCCCCGATAATTTGCAAGGCAGAAATATGAATGTTAAATCAACAGCAATAATTAATTTTAATATAGGAAGACCAATATTTTGCTGCAATTAGGGGCATTTGTTCTGACATACTGGCAGGCAGTGTCAGGTTATTTATCATTTCCACTTTCCATGTACAAGTTTTCATTTACATAAAGGGCAGCTTTGATTATGACTCCCAAAAAGCCACGAAGTGCCCCTCGCATCAGCCCGGGTGCTTGGGATTTACTCATGCGCAGTCAAGTCCCAAGTCCACCTGGAATTCACTGCAGGAGAAGAAAATAATTTATTTCTGCCTAGAAGCAAGCAGGGGATATGGATTTGGTTAGGTCTGGGTCATTTCTTACAGAAAAATAGCAACCAGAAAGCTCATGGGAGCTTTGGGGTAAGCCAGCGAGATGATGTTGATGCTTGGAAGCGTCCTGGTCTCCCAGGTATTCCTGCCAAGCCAGAAGCAAACCACAGTTCAAACGAACTGGGCAGGACTGGAAATACAGCTGCACAATGAGGGATTAATCCAGAGTGGTGCACGTATGGGTGATGCTCTAAAAGGGGAAGGGGGGGCAGGGGTGAGCGGTGTTTTATTCAGTGCTAGGGGGGGTATATCCTATAGTTTATCTTAGTGAACAAATGTGATTAACAAAAGCTGTTTTGCATGCTGAATGGCAAAACAGAGCTAATGGGGTGCACAGTTATTTCTGAGTCAGTATGTGTTGGCGTTGTTTTAAAGATATTGGGCAGTGCGACCCACGGGCTGGCCCTGAGCTTGCCCCGGTTGGTCACAACTGTTGCTGGAGGGTCGTGCAGTGCAGAAAGGGCCTTCAGTTCATGTGGCTGCACGTCCAAGGACCCTGGGTGTCCATAAAGCCACTGAACATCCCTCCTGGAGGTCGAGTGGAGATGGGCGCCGTACTCAGGAACGCACTCACTTGGGAAGCTGGTACATGGGGCTGGCTTTTCCCCCTTCTTTAGGGATGTTTTCCACCGGGGTTGCCAGTGCCTGTCTTTATCTTGGAGGCTGAAAACCAGCATGTGAGCCTGGTGG